>NC_056741.1:94325779-94625779 GCF_019279795.1 Protopterus annectens
CCTTTTCCTTCAGAGCAAAGTGTAGCAGAGTCCGGATGAGCCTTTCTGGTAAAGCTCTGAAATGTTTTAGTTTACTCCTTAAATAGAAATTTTAGTTCCTAGCTCTGTTAACAAGTGATTAACCTTAAGTGACCTCTTCTGTCTTATGAATGAGTCCTTAATTAATCAGTTCTTATTTCTGCCTGACTCAGAACAGAGAGAGCTGTGGTCTCCTTTGAAGTTTTAATATGCTGTTAAAACAGAATGCAAGCAAAACACAAGGTAAAGAAAACAAACTACAGTATTCAAAATATAGAAAGGCAATACAGTAATACAAAAAATAAAAGCAAACTAACTTTTCCTTCAGAGCAAAGTGTAGCAGAGTCTGGATGAGCCTTTCTGGTAATGCTGTACATTTCTACTAGCTGCAGATATATACACACTACAGGTCTGACTACAGTTTCCTATGTGATAACTAATTCAGGTTGGTGATAGGAATGTTATTGCTACATCAATATACATTTCATATTTATTCATACACATTCATATCTGGCTCTGTTCAGCTACATCATCCTGCTACATTTGCTTTATATGGCTATAGATAACTGTGGATGTTTGGTATTTCAGACAACCATACTATCTGCATATTGCAAACTGAGAGCAACATATCCAGATTTTGGGACACACATTCCAGCTTCAGTTCTTTTTTCAACACGTTGCTGTTTGGTTCTGCCAGTCACATTCATTTCATTCTGTACTGACTGCAGTATACTTTATTCAGGAGTTATTACTACTTTATTGGTGGATTCATCCCTCTTTCTCACAATCTCTCACTTGTTTTATTTTTACAATTCAGGATGGTACTTAATTCTAGGCTTTATTGACATGTTTTACTTTTAGTTATAACAATCCTTTCCAACAGTCTCACTTATGTCATGTTTCAGAATTTCAACAGGGATATATTTCACACGTGTTTTACTCAGCTTCTGCAGCTGTACTTTTCAGCCTGCTGCAGGTTATGTACTATTATATTACAGGTGGGACATCTTTATTTCAGACTTGTTTCATTTTTATGTTTGGATTACAGGCTGCATCACACTTTTGTAATCAAGCAATACTTGCAAACTCTCTTACACTATTACTTGCACATTTTATTAATAAGTGACTACACTGCACTCTTTTGCTAACTGTCATACTTATATATTTTTTTACAGTTACAGGGAGAGAATTACTGACCTGCCTGGTGGCGCAACCGCACCAGCCTATCGGCATAGGCTCGACGGTTCATGGAACGGACACCTGCAGCTGTAATATATATGAAGTAATATTGGAATACACATCTCCATAATATCAGCTAGGTTAATTTCTTACATAAATAATTACATGTAACTTACTCAGTAGTGGGGCGTTGGGCATTTGCCGGGCCTCCTGGATCCAACGGTTCATTTGGTCCTGCTTCCGTCTCTTCAGGTCCGCATGGTGGTGACAGACCTGTTCACCAGTCCTTGGTATTCCTGTGGCACTGGTGAGATCATGTGCCAACCGGTCCCACGCCTCAGCCCTATATGCTCCCCACAGGACCTGGCCCTGCATGAGTTGGGCCTCATGATCATGGACGAGGAGCCAAACCATATATTTGGACTCCTCAACGCCCCACCTCTGTGCTTGGAAGCAACTACCCTCTCCTACACCTGACATCCTGGCTGCAAGTCGGTTCCACAATCGGTCATGCTGTGTATTCCTGCCTATGGGACTTATATATGCCGTTTTTCCAGCACTTATCTGTGATTGGCCATTTTGGAATTGTATCAGCTTCACAAAACCTGCTTTGTCATGCTCCTCTTTCTATTCATTCCTATATATACGCTATTACTGCATTTCTAAGTGCAACTGTCATGGCTTAGTGGTTCAGTACTTTGACTATTGTCCATGGTACCCTGGGTTCGAACCTAGCCATTGCTTTTTATATTTTATGACTGTCTACACAGGCTAGGAGGTGTGTCTGTGTAAAGGCAGTTTTGATACAGCTTGCTCAACGTTGCCCGTCGGTTAGCTTGTTGGCGTGGTGTGCAGCTCTGCACAAAGGGTCATGCTGGTTTACGCATTGTTTGGCTGTCAGCACGCATATTATGCTCAGCTCAGCTATGGGCACACAGTTTCAATGTGTTAAAATGCCGCTCAACCCCGGGCACTCATTTTACACCTATTAAACCACTGCTCACCTACGGGCACACATTTTACACCTGTTAAAACACTGCTCACCTACGGGCACTCATTTTACACCTGTTAAAATACTGCTCACCTACGGGCACTCATTTTACACCTGTTAAAACACTGCTCACCTACAAGCAGATATCCTCAACTTGTTAGACTGTAGCTCAGCTATAGGCACATCTGACATTTTTATTTTTTTTTATCTCACATTTCTTCAAAATACATGGCCCATTTCATTACATTTTACATAAAATATAATTTTATATATGTACATATATGTCAGGGACCTGTTTCGTGCTTATTTCACTAAAAATAAAAATTGATGTTGTGGGGGCTCGAACCATGACTGCCTCCTCTTCAGCCGACATCTCTACAGCTACACTATCGCTTCTAGGCTTACTTTGCATATTTAGTTCTTATATGCTTTTCCACTGACTGCTAACTGTGGCTAAGCAACGGGCACACCCGTGCAAACGGGCGCACTCACGGGCAAACATCTTTACAACTTATAAAAAAAATATAAGTTGTTCATTTATACATTTTATGTTCATAGTCTGTGGGGGCATGTGTTGTGTTGTGTTTATTCACATTTACACGGACTCTGTCATGGGGGTTTACTTTCGGGACTTTTACTCTTCTGGGGGTGTGTTCGTTTGCAGGGCTCGCCCTATGGACACGCCCCCTACTGTCTTACACGGACTGTGTTAGCCTTAGGTGTGATTCAGCATGCCCTCATGCATATGCATGGCATGCTGACATCACACCATTTAACTGTAGTCTCCGTGTAAGCCTTGTAACTCTTACATGGAAGCTTCGTCAATCCTGCCAATATACACACACACACATATGATATATGATATATGATATATATATATATATATATATATATATATATATATATATATATATATGTATATAAAACACCCTATATAACTTTCTATTGTATACAGATATAAATAATGCTAATTTTTAATTGGTTCAGCAGAGACACCTATATTTCCTGATACTATATCAACACTTTCACTTAAAATATTTAAGACATACATCCACGTGACATATATTATAGCTGTGAATGTACAGAAGGTTTATTAAAACATATTCATTCATTTATCGATCTGTAACTTCTTATTTAGTTAGCTGTTCATGCTTTATTGCTTTTCACATTTCCTAAAACTGATATACAACTTCCCATTCTCAAAGGTTCATAGGTAGGTACTAGGCTATCGGCCTGAGGGCTTACTTAAGCCTAGCCAACAAGGTCCCCTGGCTTACGACACCCAAGAAAGTTATTTTCCTGTGCCACTGTCAAGCAGAGACACAGAAGTGATCCCCGGGGTATATTTCATATTTCCCATCCACTCATCAAGATTTTTCTTGAAGAGTGCTAATGAAGAAATTTGCTTGACATAGATGGGTAGCCTGTTCCAGAGTATGGGAAGATTGGATTCTCTACACAGAATGTCAAATCTTTTGTCTTTCTTTTTTGTTAAATCTTTTAGACCGTACATTTCTCCTTCTAATGCAAGATTACATGCATGCCTGTCATCTTTTTCATTATTTATGAATTTCTCAGCTTTCTTCAAGATTCTCAAACTTGAGGCCTCAGGCTACTCAGGCTAGTGAACGTTTTACTAACAAGTAGTCCAAGAACACATGCATGACATCCCACCGCTGTACAGCACAGCACACATCCTTCAGATTTTTTTTTTTCCCCAAGGGTCATCCATTCACCTGACTCTCGTATAGTTAAAAAACACTGCAACACTTAGAAGTCACATCAGTGACTGTATTCTGTAAGGTTCACTTACAGACTATAGTTAAAAAAATGGTTTTACTGCCCAAGATCCTATATTTAGCCTTGGCAATACAATGAACTACTTACAGAAAGGAATATAAATTCATGCCTAATAAAATGATGGTTTCCCAAAAGAAACAGAATAACTTTAATACATTATATCAGACCATGGAAACAGAGAGGATTAAACTTTCCTGATATAGAAACATATATACAAGCATCAATGTCTAAAACAATCTCAGAATGGATAAGTCAAAATTACTCTGAAAATTGGAAAGAATTACTGACTGTAATATCAATAAATTAATTTGATTTACAAAAAATGTCAAAATAACATAAAAACAATTTGCCATGGGACATATGTATTAGTATGTTGACAATATCATCTGAGGTAACCAGGCGGTCTGTCCCAACAAAAATCTATTGTTTCAAAAACACAGATTATTACTTTAAGAACAAATATCAAACATGTGAAGTATTTATTAAAAACTTCCACAAAAAGCTTTGGGTCATTGTATACTGAGTTTTTCAGTTGGCAGTGATCCAACATTTTCATAACTGCAATTGAAATCACATAATAGCCAGTGTTGCTCATGTTTAGATTTGGCTTAATTCATGTTTCTTTGATGCGAGATTATTAAACATTCATTTACTGACATTAGTTTAAATTCATTGTATGTTCTATAGTTTTTCCGTTTCCCTAATAAAGCTTTAAGTACCATTCCAGTGAAAGGGAGAAGAGAAATGCTACTTCTGTACACTTTTCAGAGGCTTACTCCTGAAGTGTAACTGTATATGATCACAAAAGTGACTCAGATGGTAATGACCCCCCACACACATGCGCACGCTTCTCCAAAGAGAAATACAAATCATAAAATGGAATACATTTTTACATTTATATAGCAAACTACAAATATACAAAGACAATACAATATGAATGTTAAAAATATACCAGAATGCAGTAAAATATTTAAAGCACAGCAATAGGCAAGGCAGTGTGTGTGTGTGTGTGTGTGTGTGTGTGTGTGTGTGTGTGTGTGTGTGTGTGTGTGTGTGTGTGTGTGTGTGTGTGCGTGCATGTGTGTGCTTTCATGCATTACTAGGAATCCTCACTAGTACTGCAGTGTTGCCATTCCATTACTGTATAAATCCAGTGTGTTGTTTCAGAAATGAAAAGAAAACTAATGTAATTTTACAAGATGCAATGCTTTAGTTACACCTTTTGATTAACACAATGCAAATGTGATTTCAAATGTATATTAAGCATATAAAACAACAGAGAAAATGAAGGAAAAAAGGGGGACAAGAAAGACTGTAGGAATGAGGGACAAGGTATGAAAACATGAAGTATAACTTTGCAAAAAGATTGCATGTAGGACAGGAAAACAGAAAGAGAGAGGGAGACAGAGACATACATGCTTATACACAAGTATTCTTAGTAAAGGTATGGTACAATGATTACTAGCAAGTGTTCTGATGTTTTTATGTTCAGTCAAAAATCCAGAAGGCATTACCATTTGTTTTAAATTCCATTTTTAGCTAGTAAATATTTATTTAATAGGTTATTCCCAAAAGTATTCTGGATCATGTTAGTTTTAGAATAGTTCATTCACTGAAAAATGAAAGTGAATGCCCATTTTCAGATTTAAAAACGACAGTGTATTTTAGGAAAGATATCGTAACCTTTTTATCCCATCTTTTTTATATCATGAGCAGAAAGCATGAGGCAAGATGTTCATGCAGTAATGTTTCTTATTTGAAATGATAGATTTTCAAATGTGCATTGTAACGCAAAAATCTAAATATCATGCCTGGTGGTCTTGTTGTTGTCATTAGGGCAGTAATATCTTAAAAGATGCTAATCCCTAAGGCTGCATACAATAGTTGACACTTGCTCACCTTGTAATAAGGATTCAGAACATTGCTTATGATTGCTAAGGAAAATGCAGTTGATCATCACTTATTCAAAATATTCTTTTGCTTTACATGAAAAGTTGAAATAAATGTTGCCTTATTTGTATCTCCTAGAATATGGTGAGTAAAGCTGGAAAAAGATATGGCAGAGAAGGGGAGCCAGTGACCCGTGACAGTTTAATGGTGCCCCAATGTGCAATTTTGTCACTAAATGATAACTGTATTCAAAGTGGGAACATCACTGTGCCAAAGAAGTGATAGTGTTCATTTTCTCTTTTCCAGCCCCTACTCCCTGACAAAAATAAATACACCCTAGCATTTCAGTTTATTTTCTTTGAAGAATTTTCTTCACTACTATAACTACTTTTTATTATACATTTCACATACAATAACTGGATAACTGAACTGTGCAAGACACATTCTTTTCTGTCACAACCTAAGTACACAACTGTCACAACCTAAGCACACAACTAAGTAATACATGTAATATGCAGTAATAAATAGTTACTGAAAATAGGCCATCTGAGATATATCCTCTGAACCAAACACTTCTTAAGACTCTTGGCCACACATGCCTGGGAATGGTATAAGCAGGCTAAGGAAAAGAAACTTTAACATGATGAATTTATTTGTTAGAAGGTACATGAACTGGTCTGTCTTGGACACTTTTCAGGCATGGTCAAGGGCACAGTGGCAAGGCAAAAAAAAAAAAAAAATATATATATATATATATATATATGTGTGTGTGTGTGTGTGTGTGTGTGTGTGTGTTTGTATAGATAAATAGATAACTTAAATTAACCCATTATCCGAAATGTTTTTGTAAAGGCAACAAGAGTACTCAGAAAAATCCTAGTCAGTCATGGGGATAATATGGCAGTGTTCAAACACATAGTGTCACAGAGGTTAAGGACTGAATCTTTATGCTGTAAAGCTGAGCACAGTGCAGTTTCTAGTGAAGATTATGTCACAGTGTCAGATGATTAGAAAGATGTCAGAAATTAAATGAACTCATAAAATACTGTGTATTAAAAGGCTTAATCATTGATTTTGTAGTGGATGATAAAATCTATCCATTTTTCAGAACTGCTGCTCTTAACTGTATAAAGCTCTATTGGATCCTTTATGATTAGTTGCAATTGTGGGTAACTTTATGTGATACTTGATTTTACAAAATTGTCTAAAACTTTGGCAGGTCAGAATCTAAAAGCAATGACACCTCAAAAGCTGCAACAAAGACAAAACAATGTTTTATGGGTGCAAGCCCTCACACTCCCAAATGTTATACACCTTACTCCACATGCTATGTAATTAGCAAGTAACAAAAGAATGTAGAAAAAAAATAAAAATACTCACTCTCTCTCGCTTTCTCTAAATTTGGTTCAGTAAACCACAAACATGGATACAATCTGTGACCTAACCTGTGCTGGTGGTTATTGAAACTATGACAGCAGACAATAGGTACTCTTTCTGTTTCAAAGTGTGAATACTCAGCAAGGTAAGACATGACAAAGCATAGATTTTCCATCTGCAGTGGGGTAATAATAATACCTTCATTTGCAATAATCATTTTCTTAGAAATTGTTGAATAGCTTATAGAAATGTTTGCATGAGAGATCGGTTTACATGCATCTGTATGTGTTTGTGTTTGCTTATTAAATAAAAGTAAAAAAAAATCATGACAGAAGTTCTCCAGTGAGTGATTTTTCTCTTTTCCAAACTAGACTGCTCTCATAACTTGTGGAACTAAGTTAAAAAAGGGACAAACAGAGAAGCACAAGGCACATTATCTTGACAAATTCAGCCTCCAAAAAGTAGCTAGGGTCTGCATTATTAAAATAACAAGGAATATTTCACTCAACTGTGCAGAAATATTAAAACAAATTGTCCACTTAAGCCAATTCCTTTCTGCCCTTCACTATCAGTCAATTTACTGTAGTGGCTTGCGGAATTCTTGAACACCCATTAGAGCAAGGATTAAAATAAACAAGCTAAGAAACAGTAACAAAACAAATATAACAGTTCAGTCATACCCAGCTGCCCACCAAACCACAAAATAATTAAAATAAAATAAAACCGCTGATGCCTTGCTTGTCAAGGTACCTTTACAAAATTAAATAAAATGAAAGCATAGTAGCATACAGACTAATACTTTTGTTCAGCTTCCAGCACTGCAGCATCAGCAAAAAAGAGACAGTCAGAGTTGCAGCATTGTTAAAATAAGTAAAGAGGAGGGCATCCCCACCCGAAAGGCCTGTCTGCCTTACTTACCTCAAAAAAATAAAAAGAAGATTTTTTAATTTCTTTAACTGTCTGTCTGTTCGTTTTCAATTTGAATACAAGACTCCAGGCAGATTCCAGAAGCAATCAAGCAAGCCAAGCAGCCAGTAACCTAATTACTTTTGTTTTAAGCACTAATGCAAGCAAGTTAGCATGATAAAAAGGTACTATCCTGTCCTGCACTGTCTGTTAATACTGATTGTTTCTTGCTTTCTTTTTCAGAAAGAGAGCGAGAACCAATCAGTAGTCACCCTGCCAATCACATCACGTGCATGACTGCTGACGTGGCAGTCAGGCCCCCTTCCATGTTACTGTGCTGTTACCACACAGAGTTCTGGGTATCATGCACTGATGCAGAACTCCCCATAGTCCGGACTGCCTTTACAACAGCCTGAGACAGTCAATTAAACAGATTTAAAGGGGAAAAATAAAATAAAAAAAAACAGGAACTCGCCGAGCAATGTGAATGCGCAGTTCGAGTTCTGGACTTTGCGAGTCAGTAGGACTCGTTTTTTTATGCAAGTTAGCCACTTGTTTAAGTAAAAATTTTTTTTGTTTAAGAATGTTGTGCTTTTCTTTTTTCTTACACAGTGGGGGGGCTGCAGTCCCGCAGTCTAATGCCACGAGCCGCCACTGCTCTCAAGTGTCATGTTGTTACGGAATGTAATTACTGTTACATAATCCCTCTGTCACAGATGTGTCATTGACATGACTATGCCAATAGCAAAGTAACAGTACATCAATCTACAGTACACCTTGGTAGCTACATAGGTCCACCTATTTCATGATGTGCAAGTGTTCTTTGAGTTGTGTACCTGCAGGTGTTACTGCTTGGTCCATACTGTCCCATGTGGATAGCTTGAAATGCATGTTTGTGCAACAGCAGCTATAGGGCACTTTTACACATAAAGAAAGGACAGACCTGTAGAGTTGATAGTAGTACTGTTGTCAGCTACAGTAGATAGAAAAAGTGTACACGCCCCTGTTAAAATGCCAGGTTTTTGTGATATAAAAAAATGAGACCACAATAAATCATTTCAAAACTTTTCCCACCTTTAATGTGACCTATAACTTGTACAATTCAATTGAAAAACAAATAAATCTGTTGGGGAGTAAAATATATAAAAAATAAAAAATGTACAATAAGCTGGTTGCATAAGTGTGCATACCCTTAAACTAATACTTTGTTGAAGCACCTTTTGATTTAATTACAGCATTCAGTCTTCTTGGGTAGGAGTCTATTAGCATGGTACATATTGGCTTGGCAATATTTGCCCACTCTTCCTTGCAAAAGTGCTCCAAATTTGTCAGATTGAGAGGGCATCTTTTGTGCACAGCCCTCTTCAGGTCACACCACAGATTTTCTATTGGAGTTAGGACTGGGCTCTGGCTTGGCCATTCCAAAACTTTAATTTTCTTCTGGTGAAGCCATTCTTTTGTTGATTTAGATGTATGCTTGGGGTCATTGTCATGTTGAAAGGTAAAATTCCTCTTCATCTTCAGATTTCTAGCAGACACCTGAAGGTTTTGGGCCAAAAGTGATTGGTATTTTGAACGGTTCATAATTTCCTCCACCTTGGCTAAAGCCCCAGTTCCAGCTGAAGAAATGCAACCACAAAGTATGATACTGCAACCACCATGCTTCACCATGGGGATGGTGTTCTTTTGGTGATGTGAGTGTTGTTTTTGTGCCAAATGTACCTTTTGAAATTGTGGCCAAAAAGTTCAACTTTGCTCTCATCAGACCATAACACATTTTTCCACATGCTTTTGGGAGACTTGATGTATTGTTTTGAAAATTTTAGCTTGGCCTGGATGTTTTTCTGTGTAAGAAAAGGCTTCCATCTTGCAATCCTACCCCATAGTCCAGATATATAGAGAATACAGGCGATTGTCGTCACATGTAGTGCACTATCAATACTTGCCAGAAATTTCTGCAGCTCCTTCAGTGTTGCCATAGGTGTCTTGGCAGCCTCCCTGACCAGCTTTTGTCTTGTCTTTTCATCAATTTTGAAGGGATGTCCAGTTCTTTGCAATGTTACTGTTGTCCCACATTTTCTCCACTTTTGATGACTGTCTTCACTGTGTTCCATGGTAGATCCAATGTAGTGGAAATTTTTTCTACCCTTCTCCTGACTGATACCCTTCAACAATGAGATCTTGTTGATGCTTTGTAAGCTCTCTGCTAACCATGGCTTTTGCTGTAGTAGGCAACTGAGTAAATGTCAGGAAAATCTTACTAGGACAGCTGAACTTTTTTGGGGTTAATAAGAGTATCTTTAATTGATGGCAGGTATGTACCCAAGAAGACTGGATGCTGTAATTAAATCACAAGTTGCTTCAACAAAGTATTAGCTTAAGGGTGTGCATACGTATGCAACCAGATTATTGTATGTTTTATATATATATATATATATATATATATATATATATATATATATATATATATATATTCCCTTAACAGATTTGTTTGTTTTTCAACTGAATTGTACAGGTTATAGGTCACATTAAAAGTGGGAAAATTTTTGAAATGATTTATTGTGGTGTAATTTTTTTATATCACAGAAACCTGGCATTTTATCAGAGGTGTTTACAGTTTTTATATTCATTGTATATAGCTTATAATGGAATTAATAGACTGTATTTCTCTCTTTCCCCACCCCTATTCTTCATATATATTTCTTATTGGTATGCATTGATTATGGTTTACTATTAACATCTGTTTTTCTATAAACTTCATGTTTGGGCATTTGTTTTATTATTGCTATGCATTACAATGGCTGCATATTAACATATTTTGTTGAATTACCTATGCTGTTGGTCTTACGCAGTAAGTGTTACTGGCATGCTATGAATATACCGACTGTTACAATATTTACTGTTGTGTTCCTTATAATATGCATTGACATGAGATTGGGTTATTTCCAATGCTTTGCCATGGTGTTATTACTAAGAAAATGTTTTGTTCATAACTAACCTGTACACATTGCTATACCTCTATCACCAAAACATGACAGAGTAGGCCAGTTCCTGCTGATCCACCTACTCTATCTCAGCCTGCTGTGGCATTGGGTTCCAGTGCATCTGGGACCTAAGCTGGTAATGTCCCCTCTGCTGGCCCTGCACCACCTTTAGGTGGAACTGCCTCAGGGGACTGGGCCCATCCCTTCCCTGGGAGTGGTGGAGGAGAGGTGGTAGTCACCCAGGATCGACTACCAGCCATGGTGTGCAGGATTGTTCATAGGAGCTATGAATTATACCTGCACTGGATTGAGGGCAGACTCAACAACCCAGTGGAGCCTGATGGCCTTGGCATCCAGCCTCCAGCACAGTCACCTTCAGGGCAGTGAAGGACCAGTGTTTACTGCCCATGGGTGGGGATCTCAGTCACACTGCTGCCATCTTGAGGCACACAACATCCTCCCCATCCAAGGTATTTATCCCCCCCACATGTGTCACACACCACCCCTGTCTGCTATGTTGTCTGTCTTGTCTGTCTGCAATTGTATCCCGTCCTACCCAACTTACCTCCCCACACATACCTACAACTCTTCCCTAACAATCCACTCTCTCCTTAAAAAAAAAAGGGCACGTGTCCCACAAAAAAAAAAAATCTCCCCATGCATAGCTCTCCATTTTGAACACATGTCCATTGGACACAACTAATCTGGTCCAATTGGCTTAGCAACACATTTATGTTGTCATTACCCCTCTCACTGGGTTTGAGAGTCCAAATTCATCCACAAAGTCTGTCAAACTGTACAGCTGTTGCTGTACAAGAAATGGGAAGCTTTGGTCCTCACCTACACCCTTTTTGCACATCCCTACCTGCCTCTCAGTAAGTTTTCCCCCTGCTTGCCCCCATTTGACCACTGTCCCATCACTCCCTTTTTCTTTTCTTTATATTTTTTAGAACAGGTTTGTGCAGAGCTAAATGGCACGCCACAATGAGACATGTTTCACAAACCCATGCAAACCTGCTTAAAAGTGCATTAATGTGCCTTAATGATTTTATGTGTTTCTCACAGTGTTAGGCACATGTACAAAATAATCACCCCTGCCAAGTATCAAATCCAGACCCCTGTCAACTACAGCCTATGGCACTAAACCATTAGGCCACAAAGATGTGAATTAACACAGGTGTTTCCAGCAATACATACTGATTGCCAATGACAGACTGAAAGTGATCTAATGTGAAAAATGGGAGTGTACCTGGGACTCTGATTAAAAACAGACCAGGAGACAGCCAACTAAGTAAGAATGGCAGTGCACATACCTCTCAACTATACATATTTCTAAAATTGTCCAGATTTCTGCCTCATATTTTTCACCTGCTCCTCATAAAATTTTGTTTTTTTCTGGTAAACTATTGAATATTGAAGTCAATACATAATACTACATAAAGAGAAACATTTGAGTTTCACACTTTATATCCTTCTGCAAATATGGAATAAAGCAAAACCTTGTATTCTAGCAACTTTCTAAGTTTAGAGGAACAATATTTAAATTCTGACCCTATGTTTGGGCCTCTGTCCCCCCATTCTTTCTCGCTTTGTCCAGATTTCTTCCACTAAGAGGTTGAGACTTATGGTAGTACATGAGGCTTGTGATAGCAGGTAAATGTCCCTATGTAGTTGCAACATCTTTAAATGCACCTGCTAAGGAATCCATGGCTCAGTACATATGTTCAACTGGGACCCTGCTGCAGAACAACTGCCTTTGACAGCCATGCACATTCTGATGGATGCAGACAATGTGTGTCACAGCCTGTATGTCTGCACATATATCTGGCAACTGCACCAACTCCAGCACTGACTCAGTAGCTCAGTCTGTTAAATGCTTTGCATCCCAATCATTTTACCACACACAGTCCTGGGTTCAAATCCAGTGTGTTGCATGTCAATTACATTGTTGTGAAGACAACAAGTAATTACTTATGTGACATTTGTTGACCAGGTTAGTCCTACTGAGTCAAACCCTTTTTTGGTGGAGGCCCAGGGAGAAAAGCTCCACTTTTACAATTTCAAACAAAACTTACAACAAAAAATTGCAACAGCATTTGCAACAGAAATAAAGTGAATATTCACAGTGGAAGTACATGGTTGACTAATTGGAGGGCATATACATATTAGAACAATAAAAACAAGCTGTGCAGTCCTATCAGAAAATAACTCTTGAGTACTCCAGAAAAGATGTGCAGTACTGAATCCATAAATAAAGGGGTAACCCATTAGATGTAGAATATTATTGAAGTAGATGAGAGATAGGAAGTTAAGTGTGATTGAGCTGTGGAGTATGGTTTACCCTTTAAGGGGTGTAGTTACAGTGGCAGATGCATATCCTGTTTAGATAGTTATTAGTAGTTGTTTTGAATTTAAGAGGGTGAGTGGTATTTCTAATGTCTAAGGGAAGTTTGTCCTAGGACAGGCTGGGGAGTAACTGTACAGATTTTGTTCTATTGTTGTTTCAGGCATGTAGATTTGGAGAAGGTTTTGTTCAGAGTTTTGTAGGGACCTTTGAGGGGAGGGGAGGGAGACAACTGTGTAATGACTGAGAATTGCACTTTTAATCCCCTTAGGTTACTGCTACTAAATTATCTGCTATCCAGTTTTGCAATTCACAGGCCTGCAAGTAGGGATACACTCCACATATTCATATAGTTGAACTATATTTTGCCTACTACTCTGTTATTGGCACTGTTGCATAACAGATCTACCTTATGCACATACCTTGATTGGACTGAAAGGTTACCCCTACCCTGGCTCTGCTGTAATGACAGGGCTAATACTGGTACCACAGTTACACGTACAGTTTGATGTCCTCCAAATTGTTCACACTCCCCCCTATGTGTCTTAGGCTGCAGCAGCAACAGCTGCAGCCTGTAGCATATGCAGCTATATGTTAAGCTAGCTACTATAGACTTACCATACCTGAAAACCCCTAGAGCAATGGAGCCAGATAAAAAACATACATAAGGGGGGGGGGGGGCAAGTGTCCAGCGATAGGCACACATGTAACAGTCTTCCCCTACAAAGATAGTGAGCTGATAAGATAGCAGCTACTACAATAGCATGCATATTCTGAAGGGTATGACATGTGATACTCACATCTCTCTCTCTCCCCTTATTGACCTCAACCCACAATGTTTAAGACTGAACTACCAGATGATCACAGTGTCATGGGACACTGGACAATCATATCAGACAAACCTGTGGACATGCCTCACAAATTACAACAGTGGGCAGTATTTGTACCTACCCTCTGTGATGCTGTAGTCTCCACACCTCACTAATGTCGATCTCAAAGACTATGAAAGGGACCTAGGCTTACATGAAGGCTAAATATTGCATTGTAGTGCCATGTCATTGGCTAATAGAGGTACAACTCAGCTGTTTTCAATGCAATTAGCAGGTATGAGCCAGAGATTGGTGCACAGGAAATTATCTAATAATGAGCATTACCTACAAAAGGAAAGCAACTGTCTACGAGGAACAGGTCTGTTTGTTGTTTTGCTCACACAGACAATGGATTTGCAAGCTATTTGCAGATGAACACTTCACAAAAGGAATAATTCACTCTACCATGTATGTAATAGATGTCCCCATATAATGGGATACAGATAGTAGGATGGAGGTATGGTGAATAAGTATTACAACAGTAGGCCTGTCATACATCTATGGTACTGACATGTTGGTGATACTCTGCTGTCCAACTGCAACAGGCATGCCTCTCAACTGCCCCTGCTTTGAGTCAAATCCCAGCTCTGCCCCTGTCACTCCCTCCTACAATGGTTTGTTGTTGCAGGAAAGTTAGTGGAATCTGTGTTAGACATAGTGACACTAAGTAAGGTATACACTGCTGCAACATCAAATGATGTACTGTCATTCACAAACTATCAGTCTGTCAATGCCACACATAAATAGTGCTGGCATTGTACAGGTGCCCTGACTGTCCCTGATGTACCCTGGCTAGGTCACTGTTCTGTTGACATTCATCCTTCATTGGTTGAGAGCTATGGTTAACATACCTGCCAACCACCTACAGCAGGGATTCAGTCATAGCCATAAGTAGTGAGGGGACACAGGCCCAACCTTAGTGACAAGGGATACATATTGGCCATAAAACGTAAAACTATGAATACATTAAGATATATTACTGTAGCATACATGTTTTCTGAGGGGTCTGGTGTGTGACAGACAGATTCCCTATTGTCTGTCAACAACCATCAATGAATGGCCAATCATTTGTCAGACATCCACATGTCTGTAACCAAAAAATAAGGCACTGGAAGGTTCACCAGATAAAACCACAAACTTTATTAGATACAAACTATGAGAACATAACAAAATGAACACCTTAACTGAATCACCATGTTTTCATCAGTACAACTTCATCAGATGAGCATACCAACTTCTACCACCATTTTTATATAGTCCCTGATTAATCAATTAACAAAAGTCCCAAGTTTAAAGCCACAGTAACACATTGTTAGGAGCATGAGAAAAAATGCAGTAGGTTCATAGGTAGGTACTAGGCTATTGGCCCTAGGGCCTATATAAGCCTAGCCAAAGGTACCCTGGCTTTCACCACCCAAGAAAATGATTTTCCTGTGCCACTGTCGAGCAGAGCCACAGAAGTGATCCCCGGAGTGAATTTCCTATCTCCCATCCAATCATCAAGATTTTTCTTGAACAGTGCTAATGAGGAGCTTTGTTTGATATAGATAGGTAGTTTGTTCCAGAGTATGGGAAGTCTCTGGGACAGGAATCTATCCCTCCAGCTTGTTTTGTTTATTGTGGTGATGAAGTTTAGGTCCCTAGAGCATGTAGCTCATAGGGATTGGGATTTCTTTAAGTGGAGCATGTCTAAAAGCTCTGGGTTTGACATAGCTTTGTGTGTTAGGCAGAGATCGCCTCTGAGTAGGTGATATGCAATGGAGTAACCTGCAGTTTTTTGAGACGGTCTGCATAGGGCATCTCTTTGAGGCCGGTAATCCTCTTTGTGAGGTATTTCTGTGGCCTTCCAGTTGTTGTAGATGTCTTGTGAGGTACATACCAAAAGGGGCATTGTACTCTATAATGGGTCTAATGAGTGATGAGTAGAGGGGAACAATGACCTCTTTTTTCCTGGATGAGAAACCTTTTGTGATGAGGTGTGCCACATAGAAGGATTTCCTGACTACTGTGGCAATGTGATTATCAAAGGAGAGACTACTGTCCACCTGTGTCCCAAGGTCTCTTATCACACTTTTGGTGTTAAGTAGACTACCACCTATGTGGGAGTTCATGGGTACTGAGTTTTTACCAAAAGGAATGACAATGCACTTTTTGGCATTGAGCTTGAGGCCATGGCTTTGACACCAGGCATCTGTCTCAGCAAGGCCCTTTAGTAGGATGTCTACATCTTTTGGAGTTTTGATTATGGCTCCTAGTTTGCAGTCATCTGTGAAGTTTGTTAGCCAAAGACCTTCTGTGTTGGCCTGTACTTCAGAGAAGTAGATACCAAACAGGAGAGGACCCAGGACTGCACCCTGTGGTACTCCACTTGTCACTGGTCTGAAGCTGGATTTGGAGTCTGCTACTTTCACAGTGTGGGTTCTGTCAGTGAGCCAGTTGGCAACCCAACTTGTGACATAGGGATTTATACCTAGTTTAGTGAGTTTATCTATAATTCCAGAGTGGGGGGTGGTGTCAAAAGCCTTGGCGAGATCTAGATAGGCTGTGTGAACCACCTTACCCTCATCTACGGCTTTGGTGACTGCTTCAAAGAAGTCCGTCAGGTTTAGGAGATATGATCTGCCTTTTACAAACCTGAACTGGGAGGGGTCCTGAGTTTGGAGATTACCAATGTCATTGTTTATAAGTTCCATGATGATACGCTCCATAGCCTTGCAGACCAGACTCGTTAGGCTAATGGGGCGGTAGTTTCTGGGGTCTGTGGTGGCTCCCCCTTTGTGGAGTGGGATAACTGTCACTGTGCACCATTCAGTAGGCACATGGCCTGAGGTGAGGCTATGATTGAACATGGTACTTAGGTGGGGTGTCAGTTCGTTCTGTAGTTCATGTAGAACACAGCCTGGGATGTCGTCAGGTCCCATGGATGCTGTGTTCTTGGCTTTGGATAGTGTGTTTTTTACCTGTACAGCCATGATTACAGGAACTTTGCATTCTTCTGGTATAGAGATGGGCCCTTTAGGGGATGACAGAGGGGTAAAGTTAGCACTGAACCTATCTGCCAGGATGTTGGCAATATCCGTTGGTTCTGTTTATTTAATGCCATTGTGCTGTAACTCAGAGCAGATCTGAGTGTTGCCATTGAGATTCTTGACATAGCTATAGAATGCTTTATGGTTGTCTTTAGAGTCAGTGGCGATTTTGTTTTCATAACTAGCTTTGGAGGATTTTATGAGGGATCTCAGCTTCTTACTGAAGCTGACCAGGGAGTTTCTCCAATCATGGGATTTTACTCTTTTTTGCAACAGTTTCTTTCTTCTGTTGTAGAGTTGTTTATGGCAGGGGACCACCAGATTGGCTTCCTTTTTTTGGAGGATAGCATCTTGGTTCTGTTAGGGATTGCACGATCCATGCACTCATGTAAGTGTTTATAAAGTGCATTTGTGTAGGATTCAGCAGTCATACCTCTATTGTCCGTCAGCATGGGTGTCGTGAAGTTTGCCACTTCTGTCTTAAGAAGCGTGAAGTTGGGTTTGGAGAAATTTTTTACTGTGGTTTCCCTAATGGGGGGTGGGGGAGGGATGTCGATGTCTAGGGTGATTAGCTTATGGTCAGATCTGACCAACGAGGAATTGACCTCTGGTGTGGAGCACCAGTTGCCCATGTTGGTAATAACCAGGTCTAGGATATTGCTGCCCCTGGTGGGGATGTGGATAAGTTGATCCATGGCATTGGAATTTATGAATTCCAGAAAACGTTGAGCAAGAGTTGGTACATGAGTAGTTTTCCCAGTTAATGGTAGGGTAGTTGAAATCACCCATTATTAGGGTGTTAGGTTGTACCCTAATATTTTCCAGTGTATTAAGAAATGAGGAGTGGGAATCCTGGGGCATGGTGGGGGATCTGTAGCAAGCTACAATTTGGATTGCGGTCTTGCCCAGAGTTAGTTGCACTTGGATAATCTCGGATGCATTATGCTGAGCAACTAGCCTGGAGGTGTGGATATCCTTAATGAATATGGACACGCCTCTGCCTTTAATGTTTTGGTCCAGGTTAGGTGGCCAAAAGGTGTGGTATGAATTATAGCCTGGTAATGCAGGGGTAATCTCTGGAGCCTTGAACCAGGTCTCCGTCACTGCACAGATGTCGATGTTCTCCATTTTAAGGAGTGCCTCGAGAGAGTGCATTTTGAGGTTTAGACTTCTAGCATTGAGTAGCAATACCCTCAGATTCTTCTTGCCTGTACCTGTTAGGGTGGTGAATTTGTCATTTTAACCTTGCCTAAAAAAGGTACTATAGGGGTGGCTAGAGCCTTAGTCAGTATCCAGAATGCCAGGGCCGACAGGTGCAGGCCATCTTTGGCAAAGCATCATGGCTTGTTGATCATGTCATCCCAGGCAGACAGATACTGGATCCCCTTAGAATGACACCAGAAGCTTAGCCAATTGTTGAAGTCAGTCATTTTGTCCTTGTACTGTGGTATCATTCTGGGTGATGGCAGGATGCTACTAAGGGCTAGGGTCATACCTGCCTGGGCTAAAAGATCGAACAGCTCCTCCATGTCCCTTTTCATGTAGTCCAAGGAGGTATGTCTCAGGTCATTCAAACCAACATGGACAATGACAGAGTCATATTTCTACTTGTTGTGGAGTGAGCTGAGTGCATGCATTATGTGGCGGATCCTGGCACCCGACAGGCAGCTGACAGTAACTTTCTCCTTGTTTAGCCTGGTGAGTGGAACATCAGTGTGCCTGACTATAGAGTCACCTATGACTAGAGTGTTGGGTACGTTGTTATGCCTTATGGGCTGTGGTTGAGTGGCACACTGAGTTTGTGGGCTATGTGTCATTTGGGTTGTGCTGGGGGGTACAGGTTGCTTGTGTTTCTGCTTTGGAGGTCCCTGTTGCTTGGGCAGGTTTTTACTGAGAGCCTCCGCGAATGTAGGTTTGTGTTTTGTGTTTCTATGTGTGTGTTTTGGTGGTGTAGGTTTTGAGGGACTATGTGCTGAGTGTGGTGTGGTGCAAGTGTTTACCTTCTCCTCTTGACTGTCTAGTCCAGTCTTGGGTGAAGAGAGCTTTGCTTCCAGTTTGGCTATATAAGTGCATCTCTCACAGGTTGTAGTGTTGGGTGGTAGGAGGAGAGGGTTGTCTGTGTACATGAGGCAATTACTGCATTGCCCCAAGATGCCCAGATTCATCAGGTAGACAGGAGAAAACACCGGGGGCTTATCCTTAGACATGCATGGATAGGTGCTTATTTGTTAAGTACTAGAAACTGTTTTTCTTTAGACAGTGAAGAAAGTTGAGTGCTGTAGTAATTTGTAGCTTATTTAGTGCTTACAATAAGTTCTGAACAAGTGCTGAAACAAAAAACTGGCTAGTTCTAAGAAACAAAATTAAGCTAGAAGGCTTCCCTCCAACACAGAAAGGCTTGGGCCCTAGAAGCCTACAAATAGTCCTGGACACAGCAAATCTATATCCATGCTGGACTACCCACAGGAAAGGCAGGAAACAAGCTTAGAAAAAGTTTTTTTTTTTTATAGTGGAAAGAGAGAAAGGAGTAGCAGAAACTAAGCTGATTGGCCTTCTCAAATGTTCTCACTGTACTGGGTAGAATGATGTAATGACACTAGACTGGGAGGAGGGTCCCAGATCAAATTTACACTAGGGGCGGGCAACTGCAAAGCCACCAACTATAAAAACACTATATCAACACGGAGGGAGGGTGCGAAACAAACTGCAGAAATGTTTCTCACAGCTGAAAAGCAGCAGTGAGCCTTTAAATGAAAGTTTTAAACAGCTAAAGGAGCCTCTAGAAAAAAAAGTTTAACTGCAACAAGTTATCAGAAACAAACAACCCAACAGATGCTTAATAAAAGTGGACAATTTCCAGTTAATACCTCACACACAGTGAAACTAGCTAGAAAAATACACAGTACACAAAGTGCTATAAATAACAAAGAAATAAAGAACAAAATAAACAAAAAACAGGATACTTAATGTTATATATTATAGCTCCGAGTTTGCTCAGTGTCCTTCCTTCGATTACCTCAGTGTGAAATGGCAGAACACACACAACTGAACTTCTTAGGTAACAGAAAGTTGAAACCTGAGACAGCTTTTAAGAACAAAATCTCAAAAGAGCCAATGAGGTGCTTAGTCTAAGCTGTAGCCCAGGTGACCTCAGTCAGCCAATGACCTCAAACAATTCTCTCTCTCAGTAGATGAAAAAAAATTATTAAAAACATTTAGAAAAAAACCTTAAAAATAAGTGCATAATAAAAAAAACTGAACTTTTAAGTACAAATAAAACTGTAAGGTGCACATAACAAAAAAAAAAAAAAAAAAAAAATATATATATATATATATATATATATATATATATATAGTTAGATATTACTCATAAAACTGAATGTCTTAAAAGTAAATATACAGTTACATAAGATATTGTGAAAAACAGCACCCTCTGATGGATAAAACCATTAAAAGTATAAAAGTATGTTTGAATAAAACCACCCATCATTTTCAAAGTTTAGCTGCCCTCAACTTTAAAACAGGCTTCAATGAAACCATGTCATTTAAACCAGGGTGTTTGTTAGCTTCCAGCACCAAATGCCAGTACAACTCCCTGTATTCAAGACATGTCTCCCAAGGGTCACATCTAAGATCAATATGCAGTGTCTCAATTACAAAAAAAATAAAAATCTGCTCCTATACAACTCAAAGTGTGTTTATATAAAGCATTGTTTGTATTCATCTTTCTTACATCGTATCTGTGCTCATACATTCTTAATTTTAGTTTTCTTTCAGTTTTGCCTATATAAAATGCATTGCATTTGCCACACCAAGCTAAGTAAATGATACCCTGTGTGTTGCAGTTGGCAAAACCTATGGTCTTAATGAACCTATTTCTAAGTATGTGTCACCAGTTTTGACATAAGGACATTGAGCACAGCTGCCACATTTAAATGTACCCCTCTTGCCAGAATTGCAGTTTTTGGCCTTAGATGCACCATTTTCCAAAATATGCTTGATGCTATGGCCCTTTCTGTAAATATATTTAAACAGTTTGTCAAAAATGTACTGCAAATCAGAAGTACTAGCAAATCTACACCATTCATCTTCTATGATATTTCTGGCCAGCCCGGCTTCCCCATCAAAAGTAATAACCAAAGCACCATTGTACATATTATCTGCCTTGACATCAGGTGGTTCAGTAATACCAGGATCATGGGTGCAAACCTAGTTTTTTCTAGATTCAAGTACCTCCCAATACACTTCTGTGAGAAGCTCTTCCAGGTATGCCCTAGCCCTGAACAAATCCATGAGGAAACCTACTTTCACTAACAAAGTCATTGTCATTTGATGTCATCCTGCTGATAAGCATAAACTGGCCCTTCACAACCCCCTCTTCTGATAGTAAGGGTGTGTACTGCTGTAGTGCAAGTAGGAATTTGTGATAGATCTATGAGCAGGTCTGCCACAGGGCCACAGATATGAACAATGCTGCACATGAAAAGGCAGCTGCTGTGGCAAGGAATTATGTTGCCACTGGTGGAGGACCTGCAACAGAACAACCACTCTGAGCTACAGAGAAATTCATGGTAAATCTTAAATCAACCACCAGCTCCCAGGCATCCATCACCCTATACATCCTGGAGGTGGGTACCACAGTGTCCACATCAGAGGACCATCCAGGTAACCTTACTTTGTTCACCAGTGTAATACTGTATCAGTCATTGTGGCAGGCTCTGCATATCAGTACATGAGGTGTCAGGTCTATCTGCATTGGGGGGGGGGGTTGTTTTTCATGCACAATCATGCACACATACTCAGAATTTCAGCAATGTAGGCAGTATAGCATTAGCTACTGTACATGTGGATATACACACATATTACCCTCTAACAGTGCAACATTTGTTATTGCTGACAATCCATCTCCCTCACATTTTCATAGGTACATCAGGTGTGGCCAGAATCTGTGGTCCTGTACCTGGTAAGTGTGATACCATTGTTTTACGGCTTATATATACCATATGAACGTTAATGGCTGCCATTTCACCAAAGGCACAACTGTTATGCTTACCCAGAGTAGAATAGTTGTATGTTCCATTTTGGCACAGTTAACTACAGTGCATACAATGCCTATTCACAGCTGTGCATATGTACAATCACTAACAAATTTCCAGTTATAGTCATAAAGAAGTATGCAGCCTGCTATACAGACGGCAATGACTCCAGGATACCTGTTCACACACTATAGGGAGATGGTACATACCTGTGGCAGTGATACTACAGCAGGCATATCATTCTCAGGATAGGTGCACTGGGTATTATGTGTAGTTCTATCACATGCACTGTCATATTGTGTACCACACAGGTGCAATGTACTGGCAGCAATAACTGGATGTAGCTGAAGTGCATGTTAGAAAGGGACTTTTTTGTCTGTGTATGTTGAGTGTTTGTGTGTCGTGCATGAGATCAGTGATGAGAAGATGTGTGACTGGTAATGCAGTTGGAACTCCTCATCTGTATGAGTTTGTGTGGATTATCATACATAATAGTGCAGGTAATGTACTGATTTTGTCTTCCTCCTCACATGTGAATGGAGAGGTCGGAGTCCTTCCATTTCACAACCTGATGTCAGTGTTCCATTGGGCTCTGATGATGATGATGGCCATAGTGAGGCACAGATAAGGTTGTCAGGGGCTGAATTTGTCCCAGAGGTTGACATTTTTATTTTATTTTACATTTGTTGACCGGGTTGGTCTGACTGAGCTAGTGGCTCATTTTCAGCAGAGAGATCTCTGACATCCCTCTTCCTCCCTCACTGTCCTTGCACACAGTCAGTATTCTATCACATACCCAGTCCACAGAGGCCCCTGATATTGGACAGTCACATGGTGTCGACATTGATTAGGACAGTGTGACAACTATGGCATCAGTAAGTGTAGACATTGGCCATAGCCAGACAGCTGGTGAGGTCCCACACAAGCAGATTGACAGGGGTGCTCAAAGGAGGACTGTTGTCCATCCACTTACTGTCACAGGTATCGCATCACAGGGGCACTTGCCACATATTTTGGGCCATCACTGAGGCACGTACCGAACACAACACCAGACAGATGCTCAGGGTCATGGATGTAGCACTGTCTGACATCCATGACTGCCTCCACTGCATTGTTGATGCCATGGATCATTTCACTGATGTAGGGGACAGACAGTGGACTGAGACATTGTCTGTCATTGCCAACACATTGGCTGTGCTGGAACATCTATTTTGGGTAGGGCATCGGGAAAGGGGACGTAAGTCAGCAACAACATCTGCTGAGAGACCACATGGCCCTGAACACTCACGCTCCCATAATGGCAGTACCTCCAGAGCTACAGAGGGTAGTATTCTGTCCATACCATGACATGTCAGGCCATGGACACGTGGTCCTGGGCAGTCCCGTGGGGGACACGGGTCCAGCATACAACAGTCATTGTCAAGTACTAGCATCACATCTGACCTTGGGCGTGGTGGTGCCAGTGCCATTCCTGATAGAGCAAGTTCCCGTGTTCCTAGCCTGAGATGGTGACCTGTCCAATCTGTCATGTACGGTCCACAGCTGTCCAACATACACACATGTAGGGCTAGCACTGGGCTTGACTGTGAACACACACACCCTCAAACATCACTGTCACATTCAGGTCACCAACAGACACTGGTGGGAGACTAGAATCCATACCTATCTATGATTATACAATAGAGCTCGCAGTAATTATTGCATGCACCACAGAGTTTATCTGATTTTGGACTGTCAGCTAGTAGTCTTAAGGTGGATCATCAGCAAGCCTTGTAGGTGAGGGTACTTAGAGGCCAGCAGCTAGTCTTAGGCCTATAAAATGCATAACCATTGCACAGAGATAGCTCATATGGGCTTGTCCGTAGTGCTACACATGGATATATGTGTATGTCTATAGATATATATATATATATATATATATATATATATATATATATACACACACACACACACATATACACACACGTAGTTGGCTGTTGCAAGACTAGAACCCCTACCGCTCTAAGTAGCACATACTACAGCTTGTAGTACTTATCATATGCACCACAGAGATTTCTTAAGATTAGACTATCAGCCAGTGTTGTTAAGGTGGATGATACCAGCAGGCTTTGTAAAGGAGGCCAAATAGAGGCCATCAGCACCTTAAAATGTATAACCATTGCATAGAGATATGAATGTCTGCACTGCTGCAAGAGATGCTATTTACACACAGACACTTGCCTGCTGTGAGATTAGAACCCCTACCTATAGAGTAGTACACACTACAGCTTACAGTACTTATAGCATGCGCCACAGAGATCACATCTGATTAGGCTTTCAGCCGGTGCTGTTAAGGTGGATAACATCAGCAGTCTTTGTAAAGGAGGCCACTGTTGAGGAAAGCAGCTAATCACAGGGCCATAAAATGAATAATGATTGCACAGACATAGGCAAGATGAGCATGTCTTTACTGCTGCAAATGATATAACTGCACACACACAGAGGGCTACCTGTGGTTAGATTAGAACCCCTACCTTTCTAGTTGTACACACCATAGCTCACATTTTTATTGCACATGCCACAGCTTATATCTGTTGTATTTGTGGACACAGCCACAGTATTTGTGGCCTATGTGAAGTGGCCTTGTATTACACAGCATGTGTGGCCTGCAGAGTGCTCCAGCATGATGCTGTTATCACCTCTAGTATCATAGGAGTGGGATACCTGTTAAGACCCCTGCTATGTGTGTACAGTTCATTGCCAGTATGGCCATGTCTAGCTGATTGAAGTTTGGTAGGTGGACAATTGTTCAAGGACAATATGGCCTGCCCAAGGCCTGTGTTACAACCATTGCACATGATACCACCTCCTCACCATTGTCTGTCTACAGGGTGAAATTCCACAAGCATAAGGTTCTGTTCGTGTGCAAATTATGTCCTTTTGCAACCTTGGTCTATTCCCATAGGACAACTGTTGTGATGTGTAGGTTCAGATAACCCCTACCTGTACTCCAGTCTGGGATTTTGTGTCCTGCAGACCATTGGTGGCTGCACCTGTTTCCACAGTCCAGCACCTCCCTGATATTTTGTCCAAGGCATTCCCTGGCTGTTTGCTGAACATAATATGTGACTCACACCTATCAACTGTACAGATTTGCACAGAATGTCCAGACATTTGCCTCATATCTGTGGTCTGTGTTAAGTAACATTGTGGTTTTCTGGCACGTTAGTGGCAAATCATTAAAGATTGATGTTAGGAAATAATGACAGACATTTGAGATTCAAACTGCAGGAGATTCATGGTAATGTGACACCTGATATTTTATCAATTCTTTACAGCTGTAAGTGCAATATTTAAAACTTGCTTCTATTTTTGGGCCTTTGTCCCACTTATATTCATGGCTTTGGCCAGATTTGTTGTTGTAAAAGGTTGAGAGGTTTAATGTGACTGGAGTACATGCTGTAACACCACACACAGGGTGACAGTGTGCATACTTCTCCCTGTACATGTTTTTGCAGAATGTCTGGCCTAGTGCCCCATATGGCTGCTCTGTTCCTCATGCAGTTGTAGTTTTCTGGTACTATACTGTAAACTTCAGGCACTCAAGTGTTGTAACTACTGGAACATTTAAGTGATGGCCTTTACATCCTGCAGCTAATCTGACTTGTTGCAACCTGATGTTATACTTGCCATCTTCTAGGTTACTCAGAGCATGTATAATGTCTGTCTGTAGGTTTGGCCCTCTGTTCCCCCATTTTCTCTGGTTTTGTCCAGCTTTCCTGCAGTAACAGATTCGGTATTCTGACAGTCTGTGGGACTCCTACCATATGAGTAACTCACTTCCAAAAGGTGCAGATGCTGCCAGCTTCGAACCAGTGATACCATCAACCATACTATTGTCCTTAGCCAAGTGAGCCACACCAGCCACTAGTAAGAGAGGTTTAATTCTTCACACTATCAACAGCATACAGACATACACTGACCCCTGCATTTTGTAGGAAATACAACATGTAGCCATGTTCTATGTCACAGCCCTGGAATTGTGTGGTCTGCTGATATAGCCTTGCAAACATACTTTTACTGCAGTTGTGTGGGAACACTGATGTGTTGGGGTTAGGGAACTCTGGTACTGACAGTCGTGCATCTGTCCTATGAACCCACTGTTTGGAATGTCCCTTGCACAATGCAGTGGGGTTTCCAGCCATGTGGCCTGATGAATATTTTGGGGCACTCGGTATTGGACAGAGTACCTGTTGTCCCAAGTGGCTGTTAGATCTCTGCAAATTTCCCAGTAGCCCACCCTATACCCTTGCATACATCCAGCAGGTCCATACATATACTACCGTAGTTTAGTACCCCATACATGCATTGTATAGGAGAGTGACTTACCTTGCAAATGCAGTGGTTGAGAGACGTGTTTCATGTCTGACTCTGCCTGATGCATGCAGTACATAGCCAACATATTGTTAGATATAGGTTGTGAGGGTTGCCTGCCATCAATTTTAATATATGTATGTGAGCTCAAGTGAGGTGTCAGTCATTAGGGCCTTAGGTTGTCAGCGTGTGTGCTATGTGTTGTCTCTTGGCCATGGCCAGGGCATACAGAGTACACTTACGATGGGGATCCTCCTCCAAGTTCCCCTGTGGGTGTGGATGTGGGGACCTAGACAGTAGTGGGGGTTGTGTATCCCTTCCTTTTGCTGATCCTGCTGCAGCTGTTTCTGCAGGATCATATTGTGCAACATAGCACACACTCTGAACATCTGTGCACATGTAGCTGAAGAGTACTTCAGGGCCCCACCAGATATATCGAGACACCAGAACCATGACTTGAGCAGCCCTAACACATGCCTCATTTTAGCATTCTTCAGTAGGTGTGTGTGCATTTCTGATGGGTGTCATCATCCACGGTTCCAGTGCATAGCTAACATCCCCCAGTAGATGGCCATATGGGATGTCCCCCCTAGCAAATATCTGGTACAGCTGTGATGCATGCCAGATATTGGAGTCATGATAACTGTCAGGGCTGCCAGCACACACATTCATGATAATGCCCTGGGCATTACACATGATCTGGGAGTTGATGGAGTGATACCCCTTGTAGTTGACATAGACTCTACCCTCCTCACTGGGAGGTGCTTTGATGTGTACATGAGTGCAGTCTATGGCATCCAGTACCTTAGGGTAGTATGCTACATGGTAGAAGAGTCTCATACTGCTAGTGCTCTCCTCAGGAGTGCGGGTAAATAAATGTGCTCACTGGCATGTGTTAGCATGGCATCCAGGAACTGGTGGAGTAACCTAGATGCTGATGTCTGTGAGACTCCCCGTCATGTCCCCAGTTGGTCTTTGGAAATTACCTGTAGCTAGTATCCTAAGGGCTACACATACCTTTGTTTCCACTGGGATGGGTTCCCCTCTGTTGGCTGTGGGTCTGAATTGAGGGCAGCAGAACTTGGTGAGTTCTTGTAGTACTTCCCTGTCCACCCTGTACCGCTCTATAATTTTCAGCTCATGTAGCTCCTGGAAGGTTACCCTGGGCCTAAACACTCTTCTCCTTCACTGCCTAGGCCTATTGTCAGCAGCAGCAGCATCATCACTGACCTTAGCATCTAGCACATAGAGATGTAGCAGAGCTGCAGCAGCCCCTAGTATTGCTTTAGTTACAAATCCCACATTTGTACTCTGCTAGTGCAGAGTATAGGGGCAAAATCATATTGTAGGGTGTATGCAACATTTATAGTGCTCTACTCTAGGTGCAGTCAATGTGATTGGCTACCTATGATGCATTCCACCTTTCAAGCACATCAGTAAATGGTTTACTGACCCAGTTTAAGTGGTACAGGAGTCATCAGTAATTTATATATGATTGGCTTTCCCATCCAAGTTTTTTTTTTCTTGCTAAGCACTGTGGTGTGGTGTGCAAACCTGTGTCACAGATATAAACAATACTGAGCACTAAAGGACACACCCCCATGGATGGGCACGCTCAGCACAGCAGCGTGCCAGGCAAACATGCTCAAACCTGCTCAAACATGCATACTGAGGATAAACAATGCTTAGCAGCACTGGACACCCCCCCCCCCCTTCTCAGCTCAGTAGCTTGCCGTGCAAATGGGAGCCACTGGGCTCAAATGAGCTGAAATGGATGTGGACACACCCCCTTTTGATGTGATCTATCTCTTCTGTGGACACCAACGCCATTCTGGGCCTACATGGACGGGAACTGCAGCCACAGATACCCTTTTTTCTATTCAGTTTTCCCAGCTAATTTGCATACAGATCCATGCTTAATATATGGAAACTACAAGGTTCCAGGGCCTGCCTCCTTAGGACCCACAGCAGTTTATCATTGTACATACTCCATGCAAGCTCTTATAATGCATTATTGTCACATAATTATTTTTATTCCTTTTTACACTTTTTTATTTTTTTTTCCATAACGGCATATTTGTGCACTGCTGCTCAGCACAAACATAATACGGGTATTAAAAAAATATTTATTTTAAATTATTTTCCATTAGGTTTTGGACACACAGTGGATAGTTTGCGTTTATATCATGTTATCGAAAAATGAAAATAGCGAATGCTATTTCATCAATGCTATTTCATCGGCCCTAACACATCTAAACATGAAAGTATCGAACATTCAGAACTCCGAAACACATACACACAACACAAGCACAGCAAACAAGCAGCAACCACACACATACACTTAAATTCCTACATCTAACGCTACACTAAACTAAACATACACTACTATCTACCACTTACCTTAACCCAAACCCTAACCCTAAGGTCCGTCATTATTGCACACTCACCTAACCTGCACCCTAACCCTAACTCACTTAAACCGTCCTTAACCATAAAGTCTGCCACTATCGCACACACGCCTAACTCACGCCCTAACCCTAACTCACTTAACCCGCCCCTAACCCTAACGTACAAACAATTGCACACTTACCTGAACCCAACCTGAAACTTTCCACCACAGCACTAATAATAGCGAAGCCACAGAAATGGCCAACCGAATTTCCCGAGGAAAGAATTTGCTGTTCTGCAGCTTCGCTATTCTTAGCATTCGCAGAATAGAGTTTGATATCAAAACATTTGACGTTTTAATACTTCGATGTTTTGATATAGACCTGATAGTTTTGCACATGTCTGTGTCTGCTATCCTATTTCTATCCTTCTAAATGGGCTTTTACAGTCAGTGATAAAGAGGAACAGGGATTTAGGCTTCCACTATAATCTATTCAGCTGGAGTGCCAAAATGAATGCCTAATAAGCATGCATTACACTGGTTGTGACATTTGGAGGCATAGAAGACTCACTGAGTAAAGTTTAGCATGTACTGCATTAATGAAAACTCAAAAGGAATGCACTTATACATGACAGCACATCTGCCTAGTAAATTATGTGATTAGTACAAACTGTAGCATATGGTATAGGAAGCTGTTTGAGAGTAGTGGGGTTGGGATTTAAAGCCAACAATTTTTCAAGAATCTTTTTAGAATATTTTTGCACTTTCTGACAAATTGTTTCACAATTTTCTAGGGCCCTTATCAGGAGACATCTGCCTCAAAACAGCCCTACTGTACTAAGCCTCCATAATAAACTGCAATGTATCAACTATAACAACTCACTCACTCACTAGCACTAAGCTACAGGGAGCGCTGTTCTCCAGTTTAAGTTAAATTCAGTCATGCTCCAAATTCAACTATAAATTGATAAATCAAATTTGAATTTTGATTCAATGTTCTATAAAATATATAAAGTGTGGATTCAATAAAGCCTTCATGGGCGGCTATAACTGTGTGCCCATTGTGACACGACATGCACATGATAGCTCACCGTTTTATATTCAGTAAGTGGCTCTGCACATTGTGTAGAGCCATGCAAACATGGTAAACATTGTGGCATGCTAATTATAGCATAAGCAGCTGAATTGTATGCTGATCAACCAATCCAGGATGGAGAAGCTATTCAACAAGCTGTAAAGCAACCATGTGGACTCAGTACTGGTTTTCCCTACAAATTCCAACACTGATTGAAATATAGCCACAGAAACTAGGCTACTTGGAAAGAATGTTCTGGGCTGCTGTTGTTCTTATTCATTTGCATGTGCAGCAGGCTAATGTCTATGTTGCTGCTGCTGCTAATAGACCATGGCCTAGAAGGAGAATGGTGTTTAGACCCCATTTAACTTTTCACAGCCTGCATGAGGTGGAAATTGTTGACCACTACAGGGTGGATAGAGACACACTACATGAGGTCTGCAACCTCTGTTGTCCTCAGCTGAGTACAAAGGCAAACTAAGTTGAACCAATCCAATTGGAAACTAAGGTATGTGTAGCACTTAGAATTTAGCTACAGGAACCTTCCAGAGTCCAACAAGGGACATGCTCTGGATGTCACAGGCATCTTAGTCAGATGCACTACTGCTACTTGAATGTGATAGATGTCTGCTGGATGAGGTCTCCTTATGAGTACACTCAGGACCATGACCTCGTGGCCTACCATGTCTGGGTGTGGACACTTCAACCACAGATGGAGCAGTGGAAGTAGTGCCACTATGGGAGCATGATAGGGTACAACCACATCTGCTAACATCAGATGATGTTGCTGAGTTATATCCATGTGCTGTCATTCCTTTCCCAGAAGACATTCCATCACAGATACCACCCATTCCAACATGTCAGTTATCCTATCCATTGAATTGGCAACATGGTAGAGACAGTCACACATGTCAGCCTGTGATGCATTTACAATCCTAAGCATTTCCTTGGAGGTCCTATTGGAACATGCCTGTACCTCTATGACTGCACTAAACATGCACTGAGTGGCACAGAAAGACACACCAGGATCAAGTGGATGATGCACAGCAGGGCTTCTTTGACCAACCTGAACAACCCTTCTGCATGGCACCTCACCCACTCTTTTGTTATGGCCGGAGTCAACAGTCACTGAAGCCGCATTAACCACACTACCCTGATCAAGGGTCTCATCCTCCACTTGTCCAATATCTGAGGGCTGACTGGAATGAGTTTGTATAGCCCTACAGGTTATGTCCGATGGAATTATAGGGGATGGCTGAATGTCAACCTCAGTAGCAGATTCAACCTCTGCACCCCCCCGCCCCCAAAATGTGTCTGTGTTTGGCAGCTATCAGCAGAGTCTGCCAGTACCCTAACATCAGGTGGTAAGAGTCCGGTACTTCTACTGTCAGAATCACCTGTGATAATAAGCAGCAAACACAGGAAAGAAACTAATAGCATCACTACTAAAGTTTAATATATGCTAACAAACTAACACTGGTGCCACTATCACAGATGGTACAGCAATACACACACATTCTTAACACACACCTTACACATATGCTTAAATGCATACTTCTGTCAAAATGCTCATCATTAGAGAAATAAAAATGTTTAGCTTACCAAGTGCAGATGACTCCCACACTTGCTAGGGAGAATGGTCTTGGAAGACGTTAAGTAAAATGTAAGGAAAAACCATCATCACGATAACAGTAACACAGGGGGAACAATTTATTGCCTGTATATTTCCATTAACCGTACATTTAACTATAACTTAGATGACATATCCACCCAAAGCCAATGTGTAATGGACTAGAATGTGTCGTTAACTGTATCAGCCTATAAATATTTCCCCCAAAAAAGAAAAAAAAATATTAAACCAAATTAACTAATGTTTTCAATATTTTACTATCAAAGAAATCTTTAAAAATTGACATATATAAGCCTACCTGGAAGCTCCTCCTGGGACATACATGTCCTCCCTGAAACAGCAGCACCAACATCAATCACTTGCTGTTATGCACTTTCCACTGAGCTCTCTGGATCACTGACAGAGGACAAGAACTCTTCATTTGGTGCCAGTGGTGGCTCTGTAGCAGCCCCCCTCCCAGGTAGCCTGCTGTCCATGGGCCACTGCAACTATTCTCCCCTGGACCAGTGAAAGCATGTCAGTGGCCCTGTGACACATCCGATCATATGTCCTGCTGTGCCCCCAAACAGTATTTATGTCATTCACTATCTGTTTCCAAATTTGCATTCTTCCAGACATATCTTCACATCCTCTCTCAAGCAGAAAGGCACCATGTTGATGGAAGGCTTGAACAATCACATCATTCTCTGAGTCACTGAAGGGGAGTTTGAGGGTATTGGGATGCTTGCGTGCCATAGCCCTAGGTGCCATAAAGCACAAAAGGAGGATACTACACATAAATACCACATAAATAAACATCCTGCTTAGATATAACACACATAATTAGTTTTTTCAATATTACCCACTGAAGAACCAAAAAACTTAAATTATTCAAATATAAAAAAGGGTTATGTGGCTGTAGGATATCACAGTCATACATAAACCAATGTTTGATTGAAAGCAAGGAGTAACAATAGCAAAGCAAACTTCTGTAAAAAAAGTTTTGGTGATGTGAGTGTTGTTTTTGTGCCAAATATACCTTTTGAAATTGTTGCCAAAAAGTTCAACTTTGGTCTCATCAGACCATAACACATTTTTCCACATGCTTTTGGGAGACTTGATGTATTGTTTTGCAAATTTTAGCTTGGCCTGGATGTTTTTCTGTGTAAGAAAAGGCTTCCGTCTTGCAACCCTACCGCATAGTCCAGACATATAGAGAATACAGGAGATTATCGTCACATGTAGTACACTACCAATACTTGCCAGAAATTCCTGCAGATCCTTCAGTGTTGCTGTAGGTGTCTTGGCAGCCTCCCTGACCAGTTTTTGTCTTGTCTTTTCATCAATTTTTGGAGGGATGTCCAGTTCTTTGCAATGTTACTGTTGTCCCATTTTTCTCCACTTTTGATGACTGTCTTCACTGTGTTCCATGGTAGATCCAATGCGGTGGAAATTTTTTTCTACCCTTCTCCTAACTGATACCCTTCAACAATGAGATCTCATTAATGCTTTGTAAGTTCTCTGCTAACCATGGCTTTTATGGTAGTAGGCAACTGAGTAAATCTCAGGAAAATCCTACTAGGACAGCTGAACTTTTTTGGGGTTAATAAGAGTCTCTTTAATTGATGGCAGGTGTGTACCCAAGAAGACTGGATGCTGTAATTAAATCACAAGTTGCTTCAACAAAGTATTAGCTTAAGGGTGTGCACACTTATGCAACCAGCTTATTGTATTTTTATATATATATATATATATATATATATATATATATGTTTTCCTTTAACAGATTTGTTTGTTTTTCAATTGAATTGTACAGGTTATAGGTCAGATTAAAGGTGGGAAAAATTTTGAAATGATTTATTGTGGTGTCATTATTTTATATCACAAAAACCTGGCATTTTAACAGAGGTGTTTATAGTTTTTATATTCACTGTATATAGCTTATAATGGAATTAATGGACTATATTTCTCTCTCTCTCTCCACCCCTATTCTTCATATATATTTCTTATTGTTATGCATTGGTTATGGTTTACTATTAACATATGTTCTTCTATAAACTTTATGTTGGGACATGTGTTTTATTATTGCTATGTATTACAATGGCTGCATATTAACACATTTTGTTGAATTACCTATGTTGTTGGCCTTATTCAGTAAGTGTTACTGGCATGCTATTAATATACCGACTCTTACACTGTTTATTGTTGTGTTCCTTATAATATGCATTGACATGAGATTGAGTTATTTCCAATACTCTGGCATGGTGTTATTACTAAGAAAATGTTTTGTTCATAACTAACCTATACACATTGCTATACCTCTATCACCACAGCACGACAGAGTAGGCCAGTTCCTGCTGATCCACCTACTCTACCTCAGCCTGCCGTGGCACTGGGTTACAGTGCATCTAGGACCTTAGCTGGTGATGTCCTCTCTGCTGGCCCTACACCACCTTCAGGTGGAACCGCCTCAGGGGACTGGGCCCATCCCTTCCCTGGGTTTGGTGGCGGAGAGGTGGTAGTCACCCAGGATCGATTACTAGCCATGGTGTGCAGGATTGTTCATAGTAGCTATGAATGATTCCTGCACTGGATTGAGGGCAGACTCAACAACCCAGTGGGGCCTGATGGCCCTGGCATCCAGCCTCCAGCACTGCCACCTTTGGGGCAGTGAAGGACCAGTGTTTACTGCCCATGGGTTCATAGGCTCATAGGTTCATAGGTAGGTACTAGGCTATCAGCCCAAGGGCCTACATAAGCTTAGCCAACAAGGTTCCCTGGCTTATGCCACCGAAGAAAGTTATTTCCTGTGCCACTGTCAAGCAGAGACACAGAAGTGATTCCAGGGGTGTATTTCCGATTTCCCATCCACTCATCAAGATTTTTCTTGATGAGTGCTAAAGAAGAACTTTGCTTGACATCGATGGGTAACCTGTTCCAGAGTATGGGAAGTCTCTGGGACAAGAATCTATCCCTCCAGTATGTTCTGTTTATTGTGGTGACACAATTTAGGTCCCTAGAGCTTGTAGCTCAGAGGGATTGGGATTTCTTTAGGTGTAGCATGTCCAACAGCTCTGGGTTTGACATAGCTTTATATGTTAGGCAGAGATCAACTCGGAGTAGGCGATATGCTATGGAGTAAAGCTGGAGTTTTTTTGAGGTGGTCAGTGTAGGGCATTTGTTTGAAGCCAGTAATCTTCTTTGTGAGGTACTTCTGTGGCCTTTCCAGCTAGTGCAGATGTCTTGTGAGGAACATTCCAAAAGGGGCGTTTTACTCTATAATGGGTCTAATGAGTGTCGAGTAGAGGGGAACAATTACCTCTTTTTTCCTGGATGTGAACTCTTTTATGATGAGGTGTGCCACGTAGAAGGACTTCCTGACTACTGTGGCAATGTGATTATCAAAGGAGAGACTACTATCCACATCGGTCCCAATGTCTCATCACTTATTTGGTGTTAGATAGATTGCTGCCTATGTGGTAGTTCATGGGTACAGAGTTTTTACCAAAGGGGATGACACTGCACTTTTTGGCATTGAGCTTGAGGCCATGGCTCTGACACCAGGCATCTGTCTCAGCGAGGCCCTTCTGTAGGATGTTCACATCATATGTGGACTTGACAATGGCTCCTAGTTTGCAGTCATCTGCGAACTTCGTTAGCCAGAGGCCTTCTGTGTTAGCCTGTACTTCAGAGAAGTAGATACCAAACAGAAAAGGCCCCAGGATGGAACTTTGTGGTACTCCACTTGTCACTGCTTTGAGGTCAGATTTGGAGTCTGCAACATTTACAGTGTGGGTTCTGTCAGTGAGCCAGTTGGCAACCAATCTTGTGACGTAGGGATTTATATCTAGTTTAGTGAGTTTAGCTATAATTCCAGAATGGGGGATGGTGTTGAAAGCCTTGGCGAGGTCAAGATAGGCTGTGTGAACCACCTTACCCTCATCTACGGCTTTGGTGACTGCCTCAAAGAAGTCGATCAGGTTCAGGAGGTATGATCTGCATTTCACAAACCTGAAAAGGGTGGGATCCAGAGTTTGAAGGTTACCAATGTCTTTGTTTATGAGTTCCATGATGATACGTTCCATGGCCTTGCAGACCAGGCTCATCAGGCTAATAGGTCGATAGTTCCTGGGATCAGTGGTGGCTCCCCCTTTTGTGGAGTGGGATAACTGTTGCTGTGTGCCATGCAGTGGGCATAAAGCCTGATGAGAAGCTATTATTGAACATGGTGCTTAAGTGGGGAGCCAGTTCATTCTGAAGTTTATGTAAAACACAGCCTGGGATGTTGTTCACTCCCATGGATGCTGTGTTTTTGGCTTTAGAGAGTGCAGATTTTGCCTGCATAGTTGTGATTACAGGGACTCTGCATTCTTCCTGTATAGATATGGGCTGTTTAGGGGGTGAGGGGGGGTAAAGTTAGCACTGAACCTATCTGCCAGGATGTTGGCAATATCAGCTGGTTATGTAATTTTCGTGCCTTTGTGCTGTAACTCAGAGCAGATCTGGGTGTTGCCATAGAGATTCTTGACATAGCTATAGAATGCTTTGTGGTTGTCCCTGGAATTAGTGGTGATTTTGTTTTCATAGCTAGCTTTGGAGGATCTTATAAGGGATCTCAGCTTCTACTGAGGCTGACCAGGGAGCTTCTCTGCTCATGGGATTTTACGCTCTTTTGCAACAGTTTCTTCCTTCTGTTGTACAGTTTGCTTATGGCAGGGGACCACCAGATTGGCTTCCATTTTTTGGAGGATAGCATCTTGGTTCTGTTTGGGATAGCATGATCCAAGCACTCGTGTAAGTGCTTATAGAGTGCGTTTGTGTAGGATTCAGCAGTTGCAACTGTATTGTCCATCTGCATGGGTGTCATGAAGTTCACCACTTCTGTCTTAAGAAGCATGAAGTTGGCTTTGAAGAAATGTTTTACCGTGGTTTCCGTAATGGGGATGGGGGCGAGATGTGGATATCAAGGGTGATTAGCTTATGGTTGGATCGGACCAAAGAGGAGTAGACTTCAGGTGTGGAACACCGGTCACTTGTGTTGGTAATGATTAGATCTAGGATATTGTTGCTCCTGGTGGGGGTGTGGATAAGTTGATCCAGGGCATTGGAGTTTATGAATTCCAGAAAGCGTTGAGCTAAAGAGTTGGTACACGAGTAGTTTTTCCACTTAATGGTGGGGTAGTTGAAGTCACCCATTATTAGGGTGTTTGGTTGAACCCTAATATTTTCCAGTACTTCAAGAAAAGAGGAGTGGGAATCCTGGGGCATGATGGGGGATCTGTAGCAAGCTACAATTTGGATTGCAGTTTTGCTGAGAGTTAGTTGCACTTGGATAACCTCGGATGCATTATCCTGAGCAACTAGCCTGGATGTGTGGATATCCTTAATGAATATGGACACACCTCCACTTTTGGTGTTTCGTCCAGGTTACATGGCCAAAAAGTATGGTATGAGTTATAGCCTGATAGTGCAGGGGTGCTCTCTGAAGCCTTGAACCAGGTCTCAGTCGCTGCACAGATATCAATGTTCTCCATTTTAAGGAGTGCCTCGAGTGAGTGCATTTTGAGATTTAGACTTCTAGCATTGAATAGCATTACCCTCAGTTTTTGCTTGCCTGTTCCTGTTACTGTGGTGAATTTGTTATTTGAACCTTGCCTAAAAAAGGAACTATAGGGGCAGCAAGAGCCTTAGCCAGTAACCGGAATCCCAGGGGTGACAGGTGCAGGCCATCTGTGGCAAAGCATCATGGTCTTTCGACCATGTCATCCCAAGCAGACAGATACTGGATCCCCTTAGAATGACACCAGAAGCTTAGCCAATTGTTGAAGTCAATCATTTTGTCCTTGTACTGCGGTATCATTCAGAGTGATGGCAGAATGCTACTCAGGGCTAGAGTCATACCTGCCTGGGCTACAAGATTGGAGAGCTCTTCCATGTCTCTTTTCATGTAGTCCAAGGAGGTACATCTCAGGTCATTCACACCAACATGGACAATGACAGAGTCATATTTGTACTTGTTGTGGAGTGACCTGAGTGTGTGGGTTATGTGACGGATCCTGGCACCCAACAGGCAGCTGACAGTAACCTTCTTAGATTGGTGAGTGGAACATCAGTGTGCCTGACTATAGAGTCACCTATGGCTAGTTTGTTGGGTACGTTGTTTTGCCTTATTGGCTGTGGCTGAGTGGCACACTGAGTCTGTGGGCTATGTGTCATTTGGGTTGTGTTGGGGGATGGAGGTTGCTTGCCTTTCTGCTTTGGAGGTCTCTGTTGCTTAGACAGATTATTACTGAGAGCCTCCGTGAATGGTTTTGTGTTACTATGTGTGGATTTTGGTAGTGTAGATTTAGTGAGACTATGTGTTGAGTGTGGTGTGGTGCAAATGTTTAACTTCTCCTTATGACTGTCAAGTTTAGTCTTGGTTGGAGAGAGCTTTATCTCCAGTTTGGCTAGATAAGTGCATCTCTCACAGGTTGTAAGTATTGGATGGTAGGAGGTGAGGGTTGTGTGTGTGCATGAGGCAATTTCTACATTGCCTCAAGATGCCCAGATTCATCAGGTAGAAAGGAGATAACACTGGGAGCTGACCCTTGGACATGCCTGAATAAAAAAAATATTTTCCTCTAGATAAGTGAGGAAAGTGAGTACAAAAACTGTTTTCCTCTAGGAAATGAGGAAGATTGAGTGTTATAGTAATGTGGGGTGGGGATCTTAGTCATATTGCTGCCATCTGGAGACACACAAGATCCTCCCCATCCAAAGTATTTATCCCCCCTCATGTGTTACACACCACCCCTGTCTGTTATGCTGTCTGTCTTGTCTGTCTGCAATTGCATCCCATCCTACCCAACTTACCTCCCCACACATACATCCAACCCTTCCCCAAAAATCCACTCTCTCCTTAAAAAAAAAAAAAAAAAAGAGGCACCTGTCACAAAAAAAAAATCTCCCTATACATAGCTCTCCATTTTGAACACGTGTCCATTGGACACAACTAATCTTGTCCAATTGTCTTGGCAACACATTTATGTTGTCATTACCCCTCTCACTGGGTTTGAGAGTCCAAATTCATCCACAAATTCTGTCAAACTGTACAGCTGTTGCTGTACTAGAAATTGGAAGCTCTGGTCCTTTCCTACACCCTTCCTGCACATCCCTACCTGCCTCTCAGTATGTTTCCCCCTGCTTGTCCCCATTTGACCACTGTCCCATCACTCCCTTTTTCTTTTCTTTATATTTTTTAGAGCAGGTTTGTGCAGAGCTAAAAGGCACGCCACAATGAGACATGTCTCACAAACCCGTGCAAACCTGCTTAAAAGTGCATTAATGTGCCTTAATGATTTTATGTGTTTCTCACAGTGTTAGGCACATGTACAAAATAATCACCACTGCCAAGTATCAAATCCAGACCCCTGTCAACTACAGCCTACTGCACTAAACCACTAGGCCACAAAGATCTGAATTAACACAGGTGTTTCCAGCAATACATAGTGATTGCCAATGACAGACTGAAAGCAATCTAATGCGAAAAATGGGAATGTACCTGGGACTCTGATTAAAAATACACCAGGAGACAGCCAAATAAGTAAGAATGGCAGAGTGCATACCTCTCAACTATACATATTTTTTCAAATTGTCCAGATTTCTGCCTCATATTTTTCGTCTGATCCTCATAAAAATTTTATTTTTGGTAAACTATTGAATATTAAAGTCAATAAATAATACTACATAAAGACAAACATTTGAGTTTCACACTTTATATCCTTCTGCAAATATGGAATAAAGCAAAACCTTGTATTCTAGCAACTTTTAAGTTTATAGGAACAATATTTAAATTATGTCCCTATGCTTGGGGCTTTGTCCCCCCATTCTTTCTCACTTTGTCCAGATTTCTTCCACTAAGAGGTTGAGACTTATGGTAGTACATGAGGCCTGTGATAGCAGGTAAATGTCCCCATGTAGTTGCAACATCTTTAAATGCACCTGCTAAGGAATCCATGGCTCAGTACATATGTTCAACTGGGACCCTGCTGCAGAACAACTGCCTTTGACAGCCATGCACATTCTGATGGATGCAGACAATGTGTGTCACAGCCTGTATGTCTGCACATATATCTGGCAACTACACCAACTCCAGCACTGACTCAGTAGCTCAGTCTGTTAAATGATTTGCATCCCAATCATTTTACCACACACAGTCCTGGGTTCAAATCCAGTGTGTTGCATGCCAATTACATTGTTGTGAAGACAACAAGTAAGTACTTATGTGACATTTGTTGACCAGGTTAGTCCTACTGAGTAAAACCCTTTTTTGGTGGAGGCCCAGGGAGAAAAGCTCCACTTTTACAATTTCAAACAAAACTTACAACAAAAAATTGCAACAACATTTGCAACAGAAATAAAGTGAATATTCACAGTGGAAGTACATGGTTGACTAATGGGAAGGCATATGCATATTAGAGCAATAAAAACAAGCTGTGCAGTCCTATCTGAAAATAACTCTTGCGTACTTCAGAAAATATGTGCAGTACTGATTCTGTAGATAAAGGGATAACCCATTAGATGTAGAATATTATTGAAGTAGATAAGAGATAGGAAGTTAAGTGTGATTGAGCTGTGGGGTATGGTTGATCCTTTAAGGGGTGTAGTTACAGTGGCAGATAGATATTCAGTTTGGATAGTTATTAGTAGTTGTTTTGAATTTAAGAGGGTGAGTGGTATTTCTAATGTCTAAGGGAAGTTTACCCTAGGACTAGGCTGTGGAGTAACTGTACAGGTTTTTTTCTATTGTTGTTTCAGGCATGTAAATTCGGAGAAGATTTTGTTCAGAGTTTTGTAGGGACCTTTGAGGGGAGGGGAGGAAGACAACTGTGTAATGACTGAGAATTGCACTTTTAATCCCCTTAGGTTACTGCTACTAAATTATCTGCTATCCAGTTTTGCAAGTCACAGGCATGCAGGTAGGGACACACTCCACATATTCATATAGCTGAATTATATTTTGCCTACCACTCTGTTACTGGCACTGTTGCATAACAGATATAGTGTATGCACATACCTTGACTGGACTGAAAGGTTACCCCTACCCTGGCTCTGCTGTAATGACAGGGCTGATACTGCTACCACAGTTACACGTACAGTTTGATGTCCTCCAAATTGTTCACACTCCCCCCTGTGTGTCCTAGGCTACAGCAGCAATAACTGCAGCCTGTAGCATATGCAGTTATATGTTAAGCTAGCTGCTATAGACTTACCATACCTCAAAACCCCATAGAGCAATGGAGTCAGACAAAAACCATACATGGGTGGCAAGGGTCCAGCGATAGGCACACGTGTAACAGTCTGCCCTTACAAAGATAGTGAGATGATAAGCTACTGCAACAGCATGCATATTCTGATGAGTATGACATGTGACACTCAGATGTCTCTCTCTCTCCCCTTATTGACCTCAACCCACAATGTTTAACACTGAGCTACCAGATGATCACAATGTCATGGGACACTGGCCAATCATATCAGGCAAAACTGTGGACATACCTCACAAATTACAACAGTGGGCAGTATTTGTACCTACCCTCTGTGATACTGTAGTCTCCACACCTAACTAATGTCCATCTCAAAGACTAAGGAAAGGGTCCTAGGCTTACATGAAGGCTAAATATTGCATTGTAGTGCCATATCATTGGCTAATGAAAGTGCAACTCAGCTGTTTTCGATGCAATTAGCAGGTATGAGCCAGAGATTGGTGCACAGGAAACTATCTAATAAAGAACATTACCTAGAAAAGGAAAGCAACTGTCTATGGCGAACAGGTCTGTTTGTTGTTTTGATCACACAGACAATGGATTTGAAAGCTATTTGCAGATGAACCCTTCACAAAAGGAGTACTTCACTTGAACATGTATGTAACAGATGTCCCCATATAATGGGATACAGATAGTAGGATGGAGGTATGGGGAATAAGGATTACAACAGTAGGCCTGACATACATCTATGGTACTGACATGTTGGTGATACTCTGCTGTCCAACTGCAACAGGCATGCCTCTCAACTGCCCCTGCTTTGAGTCAAATCCCAGCTCTGCCCCTGTCACTCCCTCCTACAATGGTTTGTTGTTGTAGGAAAGCTAGTGGAATCTGTGTTAGACATAGTGACACTAAGTAAGGTATACACTGCTGCAACATCAAATGATGTACTGTCATTCACAAACTATCAGTCTGTCAATGCCATACATAAATAGTGCTGGCATTGTACAGGCGCCCTGACTGTCCCTGATGTACCCTGGCTAGATCACTGTTCTGTTGACATTCATCCTTCATCGGCTGAGAGCTATGGTTAACATACCTGTCAAACTCATACAGCAGGGATTCAGTCATAGCTATAAGTAATGAGGGGACACAGGCCCAACCTTAGTGACAGGGGATATATATATATATTGGCCATAAAACGTAAAACTATGAATACATTAAGAGATATTACTGTAGCATACATGTTTTCTGAGGGGTCTGGTGTGTGACAGATTCCCTATTGTCTATCAACAACCATTAATGAATGGCCAATCATTTGTCTGACATCCACAAGTTTGTAACCAAAAAATAAGGCACTGGAAGGTTCACCAGATAAAAACACAAACTTTATTAGATACAAACTATGAGAACACAACAAAATGAACGCCTTAACTGATTCACCATGTTTTCATCAGTACAACTTCATCAGATGCACATACCAACTTCTACCACAATTTTTATATAGTCCTTGATTAATCAATTAACAAAAGTCCCAAGTTTAAGCCACAGTAACACGTTGTTAGGTGCATGAGAAAAAAATGCAGTAGATGAAAAAAACCTTATTAAAATATTTTAAAAAAACTTAAAATTAAGTGCATAATAAAAAAAAAACTGAACTTTAAGTACAAAAAAATTGTAAGGTGCACATAAACAAAAAAACAACAACAAAAAAAATATATATATAATATGCATAATGTTAAACATTACTCATAAAACTGAATGTGTTAAAAGTGAATATACAGTTACATAAGATATTGTGTAAAACAGCACCCTCTGCTGGATAAAACCATTAAAAGTATGTTTGAATAAAACTACCCATCATTTTCAAAGTTTAGCTGCCCTAAACTTTAAAACAGGCTTCAATGAAACCATGTCATTTAAACCAGGGTGTTTGTTAGCTGCCAGCACCAACTGTCAGTACAACTCCTTGTATTCAAGACGTGTCTCCCAAGGGTCACATCTAGGATCAATATGCAGAATCTCAATTACAAAAAAAATAAAAATCGGCTTCTATACAACTCAAAGTGTGTTTATATAAAGCATTGTTTGTATTCATCCTTCTTACGTTGTATCTGTGCTCATACATTCTCAGTTTTAGTTTTCTTTCAGTTTTGCCTATACAAAATGCATTGCATTTGCCACACAAAGCTAAGTAAATGATACCCTGTGTGTTGCAGTTGGCAAAACCTATGGTCTTAATGAACCAATTTTAACCTTCAGACAGTATTTGTCACCAGTTTTGACATAAGGACATTGAGCACAGTTGCCACATTTAAATGTACCCCTCTTGCCAGAATTGCAGTTTTTGGCCTTAGATGCACCATTTTCCAAAATATGCTTGATGTTATGGCCCTTTCTGTAAATATATTTAAACGGTTTGTCAAAAATGTACTGCAAATCAGAAGTACTAGCAAATCTACACCATTCATCTTCTATGATATTTCTGGCCAGCCCGGCTTCCCCATCATAACTAATAACCAAAGCACCATTGTACATATTATCTGCCTTGACATCAGGCTGTTCAGTAATACCAGGATCATTGGTATCACTGCCAAAAATGGGTGCAAACCTAGTTTTTCTAGCTTCAAGTACCTCCCAATACACTTCTGATAGAAGCTCTTCCGGGTATGCTCTAGCCCTGATCAAACCCATGAGGAACCTACTTTCACTAACAAAGTCATTGTCATTTGATGTCATCCTGCTGATAGGCACAAACTGGTCCTTCACAACACCCCTCTTCTGATAGTAAGGGTCTGTACTGCTGTAGTGCAAGTAGGAATTTGTGATAGACCTATGAGCAGGTCTGCCACAAGGCCACAGATATGATCAATACTGCACATGAAAGGGCAGCTGCTGTGGCCAGGGATTGTGCTGCTACTGGTGGAGAGCCTGCAACAGAACAACCACTCTGAGCCACAGAGGAATTCCTGGTAAATCTAAAATCAACCACCAGCTCCCAGGCATCCATCACATTGTACATCCTGGAGGTGGGTACCACAATGTCCACATCAGAGAACCATCCTGGTAACCTTACTTTGCTCACCAGTGTAATACTGTATCAGTCATTGTGGCAGGCTCTGCATACCAGTACATGAGGTGTCAGGTCTATCTGCATTGGGGGGGGGGTTGTTTTTCATGCACAATCGTGCACACATACTCAGAATTTCAGCAATGTAGGCAGTATAGCATTAGCTACTGTACATGTGGATATACACACATATTACCCTCTAACAGTGCAACATTTGGTATTGCTGACAATTCCTCTCCCTCACATTTTCATAGGTACATCGGTTGTGGCCAGAGTCTGTGGTCCTGCACCTGGTAAGTGTAATACCATTGTTTTACAGCTTATATGTAACATATGAATGTTAAGGACTGCCATTTCACCAAAGGCACAACTGTTATGCTTACTCAGTGCAGTTGACTACAGTGCATACAATGGCTATTTACAGCTGTGTATTTGTACAAACACTAACACATTTCCAGTTATACTCATAAAGAAGTATGCAGCCTGCTATACAAAAGGCAATGACTCCAGGTTGCCTGTTCACACACTATAGGGAGATGGTACATACCTGCGGCAGTGATACTACAGCAGGCATATCATTCTCAGGATAGGTGTACTGGGTATTATGTGTATTTCTATCACATGCACTGCCATATTGTGCACCACACAGGTGCAGTGTACTGGCAACATTCATTGGATGTAGCTGAAGTGCGTGTTAGAAAGGGAATTTCTTGTCTGTGTATGTTGTGTGTTTGTGTGTTGTGCATGAGATCAGTGATGAGAAGATGTGTGACTGGTAATGCAGTTGTGGCTCCTCATCTGTATGAGTCTGTGTTGATTATCATACATAATAGAGTAGGAAATGTACTGATTTTGTCTTCCTCCTCACATGTGAATGGGGGGGGGTTGGAGTCCTTCAATCTCACAACCTGATGTCAGTGTCCCATTGGGCTCTGATGATGATGATGGCCATAGTGAGGCACAGGTGGGGTTGTCAGGGGCTGAATCTGTCCCAGAGGTTGACATTTTTATTTTATTTTACATTTGTTGACCGGGTTGGTCTGACTGAGCTAGTGGCTCATTTTCAGCAGAGAGATCTCTGACATCCCTCTTCCTCCCCCGCTGTCCATGCACACAGTCAGTATGCAACCACATACCCAGTCCACAGAGGCCACAGATATTGGACAGCCACATGGTGTCGACATTGAGGAGGACAGTGTGACAACTATGGCATCAGTAATTGTAGACATTGGCCATAGCCAGACAGCTGATGAGGTCCCACATAAACAGATTGACAGGGGTTCTCAAAGGAGGACTGTTGTCAATCCACCTCCAGCACTACAGAGGGTAGTGTGCTGTCCATATCATGACATGGCAGGCCATGGACACGTGGTCCTGGGCAGTCCCGTGGGGGACACGGGTCCAGCAGACAACAGTCATTGTCCGGTACTAGCATCACATCCAACCTTGGCTGTGGTGGTGCCAGTGCCATTCCCGATAGAGCAAGTTCCCATGTTCCTATCCTGAGATGGTGACCTGTCCACTCTGCCATGTATGGTCCACAGCTGTCCAACATACCCACATGTAGGGCTAGCACTGGGCTTGACTGTGTACACACACACCCTCAAACATTACTGTCACATGCAGGCCAGCAACAGACACTGGTGAGAGACTAGAATCCATACCTATCTACGATTATACACTAGAGCTCACAATAATTATTGCATGCACCACAGAGTTTATCTGATTTTGGACTATCAGCTAGTACTCTTAAGGTGGATGACATCACCAAGCCTTGCAGGCGAGGGTACTTAGAGGCCAGCAGCTAGTCTTAGGCCTTTAAAATGCATAACCATTGCACAGAGATAGCTCATATGGGCTTGTCCATAGTGCTACACATGGATATATATATATATATATATATATATATATATATATATATATATATATATATATATATTATGTATACACGTACATAGTTGACTGTTGCAAGTCTAGAACCCCTACCGCTTTAGGTAGCACATACTACAGCTTGTAGTACTTATCACATGCATCATAGAGATTTCTTAAGATTAGGCTATCAGCCAGTGTTGTTATGGTGGATGACACCAGCTGGCTTTGTAAAGGAGGCGAAATAGAGGCCATCAGCACCTTAAAATGTATAACCATTGCATAGAGATATGAAAGTCTGCACTGCTGCAAGAGACACTATTTACATACAGACACTTGCCTGCTTTGAGATTAGAACCCCTACCTATCTAGCAGTACACACTACAGCTTACAGTACTTATGGCATGCGCCACAGAGATCACATGTGATTAGGCTTTCAGCTAGTGCTGTTAAGGTGGATAACATCAGCAGGCTTTGTAAAGGAGGCCACTGTTGAGGAAAGCAGCTAGTCACAGGGCCATAAAATGAATAATTAATGAATAATTATTACACATACATAGGCCAGATGGGCATGTCTTTACTGCTGCATGTGATATAACTGCACACACACACAGAGGGTTACCTGTGGTTAGATTAGAACCCCTACCTATCTAGTTGTACACACTATAGCTCACATTTTTTTTATTGCACATGCCACAGGTTATATCTGTTGTATTTGTGGACACAGCCACAGTACTTGTGGCCTGTGCAAACTGGCCTTGTATTACACAGCATGTGTGGCCTGCAGAGTGTTCCAGCATGATGCTTTTATCATCTCTACTATCATAGGAGAGGGATACCTGTTAATACTCCTGCTATGTGTGTACAGTTACCAGCATGGCCATGTCTGGCTGATTGCAGTTTGGTAGGTGGACAATTGTTCAAGGACAATATGGCCTGCCCAAGGCCTGTCTTATGTATAAACCATGACCTTGTTGGGTCACATACATATCTGTTTAATCCTTCACTCTGACATGTGTGTGTGTGTGTGTGTGTGTGTGTGTGTGTGTGTGTGTGTGTGTGTGTGTGTGTGTATATATATATATATATATATATATATATATATATATATATATATAGATTCACTTTATAAGCTCGAAATTCTAAAATCTAGAATTTTAAAATCTCGAGCCCATAAAGTGGAAAATCCAAATAGCCAAAACCACACACAATCATGAAGCCTTAAATCTCAAAACCGCAAAACCGTGAAATTCAAACTCCCAACACTTACAAACACCATTACAACACACACGCACACAACTAAACAAGCACTCACACCTATCCTTATTATATGCAGGGGGGCAAACCCCCATGCACCCCCACACCCCCCTACTTAAATATTCTAACTCCAAGGTCGCACTAAATACACACACACACAAACACGCACACACACACAAACACCACCACACAAAGTACATTCCTCTCTCATACACATCACAGTAACAACACACACTGACACAAACTACAGCCCCTACCCAACACCCTTACGCATAAACACTTAACTGAATCCATGAACACAGCGCAACACCAAAACCACTAATTCAAAACCTCCCGCATTCAAGATTTTTAATTTCATGCTTCTGAAGTTTTGATATTCTGATCCTTCCACTTTATGAGCTTGAGATTCTGAAATTTGAGATTGCAGTATTTTGAGCTTATAAAGTGTTCCCAGATATATATGTATATATATATATATATATATATATATATATATATATATATATATATACAGATAATGATATATATATATATATATATATATATATATATATATATATATATATATATATATATATACATGAGCTTTGGCCGGCTAACATCTACCTGAAATTAGTTGGACCTATAAGTGAATTTAAGTACACTTTTATCTGCTCTTTTTCATATAGTATTGCATTTAATTTATTTATTTGCGTTTTTTCACTGACTATCAACTCAACTGAAGTTGTGGCTGTCTCTCTACAGAGTACTTTTTAGAATTTCTGTGAAGCCATTGATAGCAGGTGGGGGTAGTTTCAGCTCCTCACTAACATCCTGTCTTGCCTGATATAAGTGGTACATTTTGAGTTATCTCTGCTTAATATCAGAGCTTTGGTCGGCTAACGTCTACCTGAAATCAGCTGGATGTATAAGTGAATTTAAGTACACTTTTATCTGATCTTTTGCATATAGTATTGTCTTTAGTGTATTCATTTGTGTTTTTCCCTGAATATTAACTCAATTGAAGTTGTGGCTGTCTCTCTACAGAGTACTTTTTAGAATTTCTGTGTAGACATTGATAACAGTGGGGGGTAGTTTCAGCTCATCATTGACATCCTTTCTTGCTTTGATATAAGTGGTACATTTTGAGTTATCTCTGCTTAATATCAGAGCTTTGGCCGGCTAACATCTACCTGAAATCAGCTGGACATATAAGTGAATTTAAGTACACTTTTATCTGCTGTTTTGCATATAGTATTGTATTTAATTTATTTATTTGTGTTTTTCATTGAATATTAACTCAACTGAAGTTGTGGCTGTCTCTCTACAGAGTATTTTTTAGAATTTCTGTGTAGCCATTGATAGCAGTTGGGGGAAGATTCAGCTCATCACTAACATCCTGTCTTGCCTTATATAAATGGTACATTTTGAGTTATCTCTGCTTAATATCAAAGCTTTGGCCGGCTAACATCTACCTGAAATCAACTGGATGTATAAGTGAATTTAAGTACACTTATCTGCTCTTTTGCATATAGTATTGTATTTAATGTATTTATTTGTGTTTTTCACTTAATATTAACTCAACTGAAGTTGTGGCTGTCTCTCTAAAGAGTACTTTTTAGAATTTCTGTGTAGCCATTGATAGCAGTGGGGGTAGTTTCAGCTCATCACTAACATCCTGTCTTGCCTTATATAAGTGGTACATTTTAAGTTATCTCTGCTTAATATCAAAGCTTTGGCCAGCTAACATCTACCTGAAATCAGCTGGATGTATAAGTGAATTTAAGTACACTTTTATCTGCTCTTTTACATATAGTATTGTATTTAATTTATTTAATTGTGTTTTTCACTGAATATTAACTCAACTGAAGTCGTGGCTGTCTCTCTACAGAGTACTTTTTAGAATTTCTGTGTAGCCATTGATAACAGTAGGGGGTAGTTTCAGCTCATCACTAACATCCTGTCTTGCTTGATATAAGTGGCACATTTTGAGTTATCTCTGCTTAATATCAGAGCTTTGGCCGGCTAACATCTACCTGAAATCAGCTGGACGTATAAGTGAATTTAAGTACACTTTTATCTGCTGTTTTGCATATAGTGTTGTATTTAATTTATTTATTTGTGTTTTTCATTGAATATTAACTCAACTTGAAGTTGTGGCTGTCTCTTTACAGAGTACTTGTTAGAATTTATGTGTAGCCATTGATAGCAGTGGGAGGTAGTTTCAGCTCATCACTAATACCCTGTCTTGCCTTATATAAGTGGTACATTTTGAGTTATCTCTGCTTACATCTACCTGAAATCAGCTGGAAATATAAGTGAATTTAAGTACACTTTTATCTGCTCTTTTGCATATAGTATTGTTTTTCACTGAATATTAACTCAACTGAAGTTGTGTCTGTCTCTCTACAGAGTATTTTTTAGAATTTCTGTGTAGCCATTGATAGCAGTTGGGGGTAGATTCAGCTCATCACTAACATCCTGTCTTGCCTTATATAAATGGTACATTTTGAGTTATCTCTGCTTAATATCAAAGCTTTGACCGGCTAACATCTACCTGAAATCAGCTGGATGTATAAGTGAATTTAAATACACTTTTATCTGCTCTTTTGCATATAGTATTGTATTTAATGTATTTATTTGTGTTTTTCACTTTATTTAATTGTGTTTTTCACTGAATATTAACTCAACTGAAGTTGTGGCTGTCTCTCCACAGAGTACTTTTTAGAATTTCTATGTAGCCATTGATAGCAGTGGGGGGTAGTTTCAGCTCATCACTAACATCCTGTCTCGCCTTATATAAGTGATACATTTTGAGTTATCTCTGCTTAATATCAGAGCTTTGGCTGGCTAACATCTACCTGAAATTAGCTGGATGTATAAGTGAATTTAAGTACACTTTAATCTACTCTTTTGCGTATAGTATTGTATTTAATTTATTTATTTGTGTTTTTCACTGAATATTAACTGAAGTTGTGGCTGTCTCTCTACAGTTAGTTCCCCACCCACCGTCCCTGTTCTTGTTTTGGTATTAATGTTGGTGGCTTTGAAATTGCCCACCTCTCTTGTAGATTTGTATTTGGATACTCCTTCTGGGCCCATCTTATTTGCTCACTCAACTGAGTGCAGTGAGATCATATTCTGATTTTAGACACTCCTACTGTGTACAAAGAGAGCATTTGGAAGGACAACCATGTAGCCTCTTAATCCTGCTCTGTTCCTTCCCTCAAAAAAAAAAATAATAATAAAAAAATAAAAATAAAAAAAAAATATATATATATATATATATATATATATATATATATATATATATATATATATACATTTTTTTAATTCATCAGCTCTTACTGTAACTATCTTAGTTGCTCTTCTGTGTGCTATCTGTTCAGTCGCTCTTACTCTGCACTTATTACTGCTCGTTAGTAGCCTTCTAATTTACTGCCTTCTGCACTTGTTTTTAGTCATTTGTTAATTTAATTGCATTTATTTGACCTGTATTTGCCATAGTGTTGCTACACGCTCGGGTGTGCTGGCCTGCACTATAATTTGAATTGTATTTACTGCTGTTTTCACTGCTTTTCCTGTAACAACAAAAAAAAAATTCTAAGCTTGTTTCCTGCCTTTCCTGTAACTAGTCAAGTCCAGATACAGACTTGCTGTTTCCAGGACTAATGTTAAGCTTCTGAGCCCCTCAAGCTTTTCTGTGTTGGAGGGAAGCCTTCTAGCGTATCAGTGGGAGTGGTAATAACTAGGCAGCCTATCTACCATGGGAAGAGTGAGTTTTGGCCCTGAAATTGTAGTCCATTTGCCATTTGGGAAGTTATTCCATCTCTTTCTACTTTCTGGTTAAAAGCCTGTTTTGCGTTTGGTCCTCGCCTTTCCTATAACTAGTGTAATCCAGGTACAGATTTGCTGTATCCAGGACTGTTGGTAAGCTTCTGAGCCCCCCAAACCCTTCTGTGTTGGAGAGAAGCCTTCTAGCTTATCAGTGGGAGTGGTAAGCACTAGGTAACCCATCTACCACAGGAGGAGTGATTTCTGGCTCAGAAATTATAGTTTATTGGCTGTTTGGGAAACTTTTCCATCTCTTTCAACCTTCTGATTTAAAAGCTTGTGTTTGCGCTTGTTTCCTGCCTTTCCTGTTACTAGTCTAGTCCAGGTACAGATTTTCTGTATCTAGGACTCTTTGTAAGCTTCTGAGCCCCCCAAGCATTTCTGTGTTGGTGGGAAACCTTCTAGTTTATCAGTGGGAGTGATAAGCATCAGGTAGCCTACCAGAAGAGGAGTGGTCCCCGGCCCAGAAATTGTAGCTATTGGCTGTTTGCGCAGTTTTTTCCCATCTCTTTCAACTTTCTGGTTTGAAAGCCGCAGTTGTGCATATTTCCTGCCTTTCCTATAACTAGCCTAGTCCTGTTACAGAGTTGCTGTATCCAGGATTGTTAGTAAGCTTCTGAGCCCCCAAGACATTCTGTGTTGGAGGAAAGCTTTCTAGCTTATCAATGGGAGTGGTAAGCATTAGGTAGCCTATCCTCCATGGGAAGAGTGAGTTTTGGTCCAGAAATTGTAGTTTATTTGGCCGTTTGGGAAGTTTTCCATCTCTTTCAACTTGCTGGCTTAAAAGCCTACATTTGTACTTGTTCCCCACCTTTCCTGTAACTAGTCTAGTCCAGGTACACATTTACTGTATTCCAGGACTCTTTGTAAGCTTCTGAGCCCCCTAAGCTTCTGTGTTTGAGGGAAGCCTTCTAGCTTATCAGTGGGAGTGGTAAGCATTAGGTAGCCTATCTACCATAAGAGGAGTGGTTCCTGGCCCAGAAATTGTAGCTATTGGCTGTTTGGGCAGTTTTTTCCATCTCTTTCAATGTTCTGGTTTAAAAGCCGCACTTGCGCTTGTTTCCCACCTTTCCTGTAACTAGCCTAGTGCAGATACAGAGTTGCTGCATCCAGGACTCTAGGTAAGCTAATTAGCCCCACAAGCCTTTCTGTGTTGGAGGACAGCCTTCTAGCTTATCAGTGGGAGTGGTAAGCACTAGGTAGCCTGTCTACCACGAGAAGATAGGTATTTGGCCCAGAAATTGTAGTTTATTGACCATTTGGACAGTTTGTCCATCTCTTTCAACTTTCTGGTTTAAAAGACCACATCTACGCTTGTTTCCCATCTTTTCTGTAACTAACCTACTGGTAGCACTAGAAAGCCTTAAACTGATACAAGCCTTCTAGCTTAGGAGAGAGACTTTGGAGTAATTAAGTATCAGTTTTCTGTACTTTCTTGCTGTACTTAACTGTTTTCCAACTAAACGCAGATTTTCCAGCATTTATTGTGATTTAAAAGCTTGTTTTTTTCACATAGTGTACTTATTTGACTGCCTGCACTTTTAAAAAGTTGTTTTTTGTTTAAATAATTTGCTTTACTGTTGTAGGCTACACACTAAAGTGTGATAGCCTTTTCTGATCGTTTGTAGTTGTTTAAAGCTGTTTTAAGTGTACTTTTTACTGTTTTTGCCTTATCTTTAAAAAAAAAAAACAAACAAACAAAAAAAATCCTTGTTTCCTGCCTTTCTAAGCTAGTATAGTCCAGTTTTTCAGGCTAGTGCTGAATTCAGGGATGCGATACTAGTTTCTGAGTTGCCCATACCTTACTTGGATAGAAGGAAGTTTCTCGGTTCACCTGTGAGAGAGGGGAGCTTTGAGCAACCTATCTGTCCCTGGAGGAGTGGTTCCAGCCCAGAAGTTAGTAGTTTATTGGCCATTTTGGGCTAATGTCTATCTCTTTCATTTCCCTACTATAAAAACCACATTTGCATGGTTTTGCGCACCGGGCAATGCCGGTTAACTACGGTTAAATTATTCCCGGCTCCACTAAGTCTCCTGTTCAGTTTTATTTCCCTTGAAACTAGTCTAACTCTCAACCTAAGCACTCAAAAAGCATCTTACAGCCCAGCACTTGCTCAGACCTGAAAGCAAGCACTAATATACCCTGACACTGACTGCCCAGCAGGGCAAGGCTCTTTATTCATCCCTCACCAACCAAGCGACAAAGCAGCTCACCCATTCAGGCATGACCAAAGGGCAACTTCAGGTGCACTCTCCAGTCCAGCTGGTGAATCTGGGTATCCTGAGGCAATGTTACAACTGCCTCATGCACACAGACAACCCTCTCCTCCTACCACAAAGCACTAACATATGTGAGAAATGCAATTATACAGCCAAACTGGAAGCTAAGCTGTCTCCACCCAAGACTGGAACAAACAGTCAAGAGAAGGTTAACACTTGCACCACAACTCCAGCCGCACACAGACCTACTAAAACAGCACTGGCAAAATAATACACATAAATACACAAAGTCATACTCGGAGGCTCTAAATAAAAACCTGCAAAAGCATCAGAGACCTCCAAAGCAGACACCCAAACAACCTGCACTTCCCATCACAAACCAGACAACACATAAAACACAAAATCAGTGTGCCGCACAATCACAGCCCTTAAGGCAAAATAACATACCTAACACACTAGTAATAGGTGACTCTATAGTCAGGCACACTGATGTCCCACTCACTAGGCTGGACAAGCAGAAGGTTACTGTTAGCTGCCTGTTGGGAGCCAAAATCCGCCACATAACACAAGCACTCAGGTCACTCCAGAACAAGTACAAATATGAATCTGTCATTGTTCATGTTGGTGTGAATGACCTGAGACGTACCTCCCTGGACTACATGAAAAGAGACATGGAAGAGCTCTCTGATCATGTAGCCCAGGCTGGTATGACCCTGACCCTGAGTACCATCCTGCCCTCACCAAGAATGATACCTCAGTATAAAGAAACAATGATCAATTTAAACAATTGGCTAAGCTTCTGGTATCATTCAAAGGGGATCCAGTGTCGGTCAGCCTGGGACGACATGCTTGACAAACCACGTTGCTATGCAAGAGACAGCTTGTGCCTGTCACCCCTAGGCTTTCAAATACTGGCCAAGGCTCTTGCTGCCCCCATAGTGCCTTTTTTAGGCAAGGCTCAAAAGTCAAACCCACCTTCATAAACAGCACAATTAAAAAACTGATGGTTATGCTACTCAGTGCCAGGAGTTTAAATCTTAAAATGTATGCGCTCAAAGCACTCCTCAGTATGGAGAACGTCGACATCTGTGCAGTAACTGAAACCTGGTTCAAGGCTCTAAAGAGCACCCCAGCACTACCGGACTACAACTCATACCACACATTTCAGCCACAGAACATGGACTGAAACACAAAAGGAGGGGGTGTATCCATATTCATCAAGGATACCTACTCCTCCAGATTAATGGTGCGGCATGATACCTCTGAGATCATCCATGTGCAACTAACATCAGACAAATCTGCAATGCAAATTGTGGCCTGCTACAGATCACCCTCATTGACCCAGGACCACCACTCCAACTTTCTGGAGACACTGGAAAACATTAAGGTCCTACCAAACACCCTGATATTGGGCGATTTCAATTACCCTACCATTCTCTGGGAAAACTACTCGAGTACAAATTCCTGGGCCTAGCACTTCCTGGGATTCATCAACTCAAATGCCCTGGATCAGCTGGTAAACTCCCCTACCAGAGGTGAAAACATATTGGACCTGTTCATCACCAACATGGGCGACAGGTGTTCCACACCGGAGGTCAACCTGTCACTGGTTAGATTAGACCATAAACTAATCACTCTGGATGTCCACACCTCACCACCACCCCTAACTAAGGAAACCACAGTAAAAAACTTTTCTAAAGCAAACTTCTCCTTACTTAAGATAGAGGTGATAATTTTCACAGCCCCCACGCTAAAGGATAATGTTGCCCAAGATTCAGAAACCTTTACAAATGCACTCTATGAGCACCTACAAGGATACATGGATCATGCCATCCCTAGCAAAACCAAGACTCACTCCTCTAAGAGAAAGAAACCAGTTTGGTGGACCCCTGAAATAAACAGGCAATACAATAGAAGGAGGAAACTAGTTCAGAAAAAAAGCAAATCCCAAGAAGGAAAGACATCCCTGATCAGTATCAGTAAGAAACTGAGGTCCCTCATGAAGTCATCCAAGGGTAACTTCGAAAGAAAAATAGACAAGGATTCAAAAGATGACCACAAAGCCTTCTGTAGCTATGTTAAGAATCTAAGTGGCAACTCACAGATATGCACTGAACTAGTGCAAAATAGCACAAAATATACTGAACCTACTGATATTGCCAACATCCTGGCAAATAGATTCAGTGCAAACTGCACCCCCCCTCTCACCTCCAAAAGGGCCCACAACATTACCGGAAAAGTGTAGTGTCCCAAAAATCACAGACGCACAGGTGAAAACAGCCCTTTCAAAAGCCAAAAACACAGCGTCAATGGGACCAGATGGTGTCCCAGGCTGAGTCTTGCATGAACTACAGAACAAACTAACCCCCCACCTGAACATGCTGTTCAAACTCAGCCACTCCACAGGCTACATGCCCATAGAATGGCACACAGCAATGATTATTCCTCTCTACAAAGGAGGGGCCACAACTGACCCTGGTAACTATTGCCCCATAAGCCTGACTATCCTGGTCTGCAAGGCTATGGAGCACATCATCATGGAACTCATTAACAAAGACATTGGGAACCTCCAAATACTTGACCCAACCCAGTTCAGCTTTGTTAAGGGCAGATCATGACTACTAAACCTGGTTGACTTCTTTGAGACAGTCACCAATGCCATAGACGAGGGAAAGGTGGTTCACACAGCCTACCTTGACCACGCCAAGGCTTTCGACACCATTCCCCTCTCGGGTATTACAGAAAAACTCACCAGCCTGAACATAAACTCCTACATCACGAGATGGGTTGCCAACTGGCTTACAATCAGAACTCACACGGTAAGAATAGCGGGCTCCAGATCCAACTCTAAACCAGTCACAAGTGGTGTCTCGCAAGGCTCAGTCCTGGGACCCCTACTGTTCGGCATATACTTCTCAGAAGTACAGGCAAACACAGGAGGACTATGGCTAACCAAGTTCACCGATGACTGCAAACTGGGAGCCATAATTGATTTTCTGGATGACACGGGCATCCTCCAAAAGGGCCTTACTGAGATGGACACCTGGTGTCAAAGTCATGGCCTCAAGCTAAATGCCAAAAATGCATAGTCATCCCATTTGGGAAAAACAAAACACCCACAAATTACCACATAGGTAGCAGCCCCCCTTAATACAGAAGAGGTAATAAGAGATCTGGGGACCCAGGTAGATAGTAATCTCTCCTTTGACAATCATATTGCCAATGTAGTTAGGAAATCCTTCTATGTGGCCCATCTAATTACTAAAGGGTTCGCATCTAGAAATAAAGAGGTTATAGAGCCCCTCTACTCATCAATCATTAGACCCTTCATAGAGTACAATGCCCCATTTGGGATGTACCTCACAAGACACTTTCAACAGCTGGAAAGACCACAAAAGTACCTCACCAAGAGGATTACTGGTCTCAAACATATATCCTATGCAGCCCGACTGAAAAACTCCGGCTGTACTCAGTGGCATATCGCTTACTCAGAGGGGATCTCTGCCTTTCTTACAAACCCATGTCCAACTCAGAATTGATGGACATGCCCAATCTAAAGAAATCCAAGTCACTGCGAACCACAAGCTCTAGTGAGCTAAACCTTGCCACAACAATAAATAGAACATGCTGGAGGGATAGATCCCTGTCACAGAGACTCCCCATGCTTTGGAACAAAATTCCAAATTACATCAGGCAGAGCCCATCACTAACACTCTTCAAGAGAAACCTTGACGAGTGGATGGGTAACAGAAAATATACCTCTGGGATCACTTCATTGGCTCTGCTTGACAGAGGATCAGTTAATTAATCAATGGGGTGGCGAAAGCCGACACACCCTGGCTAGGCTTATAAATGCCCTTGGGCAGATAGTATGTTTAACAAGCACTTCTTCTGTGGCAAGGATGAAAAATTTCCTCTGTGGAAAAATATGTTTTGTTTCTAGTGCATAGGTTTGAATCCCACATTGTACAAAATACTTTTATGTGTGTAAAGCCACACCACAAATGTGTCAGGTCATACAATTTGGGCCTCCAATACATGTCTACAAAGTTAAATCAAGTAATAGGTGCAGCAGCAGCATACAAACCAAAAACTAATTCCAGTTTTCTCATTACCCTTCTTAGTTCATAAACTGCATTCCGCTTTGGTGCTGTTGCTGTCCACTTAACATCATGCAAATGTGGTTGGCATTGTTATTCAAGTTTTTGCATTAGCAGGAAATATGACAGCACACATTGGGTGGAAATCATTCTTAACTATTGCTCTTTTTTCTGGTCTGACATGTCTGGTGGTAGAAGAGAAAGTGACCAAATTAGGGTGCAGAGGTGAGATGTTGGGGAGTCCAGAATCTTCACTGGACTCCTTGTAAAGCAACACAGCTGAAGGCTCTTGCAGGAGGACTATACCAGCTCCCTGTACAAGTCTGAGGCATGGAATAGTCTAACCAAGGCTGTCTCCATTGTGACTTGCATTCCATGCACTGGAGAACAGTGTAGGAATCACTACAATAATCTCAAAAGGTGCAAGCAGGATACACTCAACCAGTGACTGTATGAGTTTAGGACTCCATACATCCTACAGTTGTGTAAGTATACAGATAATTAAAACTAAATAAGCAGCTGCATATATGCAAGACTGGTATGCTTAATGTTCTTCTCTTGTTCTCTTCTTTTTATTCCACAGCCAAAAAAGAGATCATGTCAAATAGGGAGGTCTAATGCTGAACATCTAGAGATGCTGAGGGAAACAAGAGGTATGTATGTACAACATAACTATTATTTTAGCTAATGTATTGCTCTTCTATACAGTTGTAGCAAAATAAGCATGCACATCCTAACTGCAAAAACAAGCATGCATACTTCAGTTTGTAGCACAAGCCAACTGTAGCAATCAGGACTAATACTGTAGTCAGGTGTTTTGCGTTCATATACTACACTTAACAAATATATAGTAAAATCATTTAAAAATATTACATAATAATTTCAACAGAAATGGCATAAATGTCCTGCTGTGAGCTTAATTGTATAATTTGACCAAGCATATGTGCAATATACACACATTGCAAGGATTACTTTGAGAAATCACTAGTTATAGTTTGTAGTTGTTAAAAAGTATGCATAAATGTAAAAATAGAGACAGATACTTTATTATTGTGATAATACATTGTATATCACATATGTTGGTACTAATTATCTCTTTTTTCTCTTACCCCAGACCTTAACTCTCTTATTTTATTTTTCTATGTGTCATCAAAATGTTTCCATGTCATCCATCTCTGACAAATCACAAAATACTTTACAGCACAGGGAGGTAGGCCAGCCTCCATGGTCAGCATGTCCATACTCAACTGATTCCTGCACAAATGCTCAGCATATCTGGGACCCAACCTGGCAGTACTGCCTCTGCTGCCCCTGCGCTACCTGGGCCCTCCATATCAGGTAGCACTACCCCAACAGCTGGTGCTGTGGTACCCTCTGGGAGTATTGGCAGAGATGGGGATTTTTGTCACTCGACAGGAGTTGCCATGCTGGGTACATACTGTCATGCATAGCACTATTGGTGCATGCCTACGCTGGATGGAGAGAATGCTGTCTATTATGGTCCACAGAAAAAGACATCAAGCACTCAAACAGCCAGCAGAATAAGAGGACAGTGATGGAAGTCTTGCAGTTGAGGACTAGATTCTCACTGTCCCCATGTTTGACAGGCATGGGCATCCATTGTCTCCTCCATAATCCCAATCATGGAGTCACCCAACCTGTTGTGTCTCTCACCATCCCTGTGACTTGTCTCATTGCCCTGTTTGCATCTGCTTTCTCACCTACCCTACTTACTTGACCCAGAAATACCTACGTCCCTTACCCAACATTCTTCTCTTACTGAAGTTATAAAAAAAATACGGGCACCTGTCCCACAGAAAAAAAGAGGTTTGTCCCATTTGTAGCTCTCCACTTTGCACACATCTTCTGGATGCACTTGATTTGGTCCAATTGGCATTATTGTGTTGTTGCCACCCCTCTTCATTGAGGCGACAGTCCAAATTCAGCTAATATTGTGTACATATTTTCACGTTACATTCTTGAAAAAGTGGATAGCTATGGTTCTTTCCTACTTCCCTCCTGCACTGCACATTCCTATATTGCTTTCCCTTTGTTCTTACCCCTGCCCCCCATTTCACCACTTTCCTATCAACCCCATTTTTAAAACCTTTAATCTAGTCAAAGATAGGATCACATACTGCATAAATAAGTGAAAAAAAAAGAATGAAGGCTTTCACTTTTTGTCTTCTGTTTTACATGGAGTTTAGCATCGAACATTAATTCCAAGCGATGGTTAATAGCCCTTCAATGGTGTGGTTATCTCAGCAAAATGCTGCTTACACATGCTGCACTGAGGTAACACTCATGGAAAGGAGAATGAAGAATGGTTTAATTGCATCATAAATACTTATTTAAAACTATTAGATACATCTGGATTCAAAACCTGTATCATCTGGGCTCCAAATGAAATCTGTCAATACATTTATACCTGCTGCCACAGAGTCAGCTAGGCTGCAGGTGTGTTTCTTACACACAGTACCTTGCATCCTGCTGACTGCCATGCCTCTTTGCTTAATGTGATTGTGCAGAAGTCAGAAACCCCATAGCACTCACATAACATTATCAGTGAGGCAGAATCTCATATCTGCTCACTGCATAACTACACACAAGTGAGGAAAGTAGTGTAAATGTGCATCTTGCATGTGCAAATACTTTGCCATCAATCGCTAAAACCATCTGCTTGGAGGTGCACTAAGGAAAGTGTTTATTAGCATGTATTACTTATGTTATTGCCCGTTTAGTCTTCATCCCATGAATGTACATGTAAAAACACAAAGATGAGGCACTTTTTAAAGGAAAGAACATATAATTACGCTGTAGTCTTGTTTTACTAGAACCCATGAACTTGAAACTTGGCCTCTCACTACTTGCTACCAAATATATCAACTACACTGCACAAATAAATAAAAAATGCTTTATTATATACTATGTATATCTTTATCCTGACAATACACATTCAAATTTTCCAGTACTTGCAGTAACACAGATAGCTTTTTGCATATAGTTTGCAAAGCTGTCTTTTTAATGTATACTTGCACATTGGAAAAACAACAGCAAATGCTACATATTGCACACTCATCAATCTGGTAACATGCCATATATTTAATATCCTGACATTTGTACATAGCTAGCCATTCATTCCAGGCAGGCATACCAACATCTTCTCTCAAACATTCACTACTGATGTCATCCACAATAAATTGCCCTGCAGCATTATAAAACTCAGACTTGTGCTGTGGTGCTTATGTAAAGTACTGATTTCTCTAGTCTGTATACTTACATTTCTACTCTCACTGTATTCAACTGGTGTGTGTGTGTGTGTGTGTGTATGGGGCTGTGTTGTCAGAGGTACATACTGTGTATCCTGTAGTTATCAGTGAGATCCCCTGGAGTACCAATATTTTGACAGTTTTATATGCCTACACATCCATTTCATAAGGGATTCCCAGCATCTTCTCTCAAATATACATTGCTGAGAACATCCACTATGAATTTTCCTGTAGCATTGTAAAAGTCAGACTTGTGCTTTGGCACTTGCATTAAGTATTGAGTTTTCTAGTAGGAGTTCTTAGGGAGGGGTTGTAATCTCACTGAAGTTAACTGTTGTGTGTATGTGTCTGTCTGTCTATGCAGAAGACCATAACTGTGTATCCTGCATTCGTCAGTAAAATCCCCTGGAGTACCAATATTTTGAGAGCTGTACATGTCTCCACATCCATTTCCTAAAGGCCTCCCAGCATCTTCTCTTAAACATCCAGTGCTGATGTCATCCATTATGAATCGTCCTGCACCATTTTAAAAGTCAGACTTGTGCCATGGTGTTTGTGTACTTAGTTAGGTAAGGGTTCTAATCTCACAGTGGTCAGTTGGCATTTGTGTGTGTGTTCACTTGGTTGACATTCGAGATAGCATTTTACACCAGTATGTCAGACATACAGCTTTTACCATCATCTTCTCACCAGACACTGCTGATGTCATCAGCTGTAAAGTGATGTTGGACACTGTAAAAGTCAGACTTATGGTACTTGCTTTAAGTACTGAGTTCTCTAGTTGGTGCACTTAGGTAGGGGTTCTGTTCTCACTGTGGTCAATGGGTGTGTGTGTGTGTGTGTGTGTGTGTGTGTGTGTGTGTGTGTGTGTGTGTGTGTGTGTGTGTTCTTTTGGTTGATATTTGAGAGAGCATTTTACACGAGCATGTCAGACACTGCTATTACCATCTTCTTCTCACCAGACAATGCTAATGTCATCAGCTATAAAGTGCTGCCAGACACTACAAAATCCAGACCTGTGCCGTGGTGCTTGCGTTAAGTACTGTGCTTTGTAAATAGGTAAGTAGGGGTTCTATTCTCATTGCAGTCAACTGTGTGTGTGGCCAACACTCACTATGGTGACAAATTTAGAATGATATGCGAGTCCACAGCAAAGTCAAACCCTACTCTGAATGTCTCATTGTAGCTTACAGTGATGATGTCATCTTGTATAACATGAACTCTGACAGAGTTCAAAACAACTTGTGTGTTTGTACATACACCTCTCACTTTTGAGACAATTTTACACACAGATGCAACTCCATATGCATGTCCTACACCCCTCCAAACATGCTCTCCTCAGCATACAATAATGGCATCATAGTTCATAAAGTGCAACATGACAGTTTTACAATCAAACATATGTGGTGTTGTTACTGTGACACTGCATGGCATTCATATGCCACACTTATACAGGTGCAATGTTTAAATCAGGTCCAGTCTGCTGCTATTTGTGTGTGTGTGTGGTTCGTGTTACGTTATGGCCATTGCATGTTCTTTGGAATTATTCTTCATTGCAATACCACCTGTAAAACCTTTCACATAGTCCCATGCATCCACCATCCACCTTTTTCCACTGGCCACATGCCATTCTTCCTGCAGAGAAGTAGAGGATGTCCTCATATCAAATATGCATGCACATATCATGAAGCGGAGTCCATCCATGAGCCTCTGCAAGCCATCTCTAGACCTCTGCATGTGTAATTGCTAATTCTGTCATACTGTGATGCACACGTCCTATATGGACTGTGCCAGGATATAATGCAATCAAACAAGTATACATATATGCATAATAGGCTTACTATCTTCTATAATATAGATACAAGGATTTTTTTGCAGGGTATAACAATGATTAGGATTTCATGTGATATTGACCTTTAGCCTACCCTCCTGTGAATAAAAATATATGGAATGTAGACACATGCACACCTGTGCTATATGTGCGCTCTCTATGGCTAGTAACACAGAAGCAATGGGCCCTGACAACATCACATGTTGCCTATAGCATTACTTAAAACCTGACCTATCAGACACAGTTGGAGTCATCATAGACCTTCTCTAAAAGGACACAGGTAATATCCCAACTGTGCACTAAACCTGCATTTGATTTGTTCAGACTACATTATTTTTGTTACTTCTTTTCACTGTCTTCGAGAAGGTTACCAAGGGCATGCATGATGACAGCACTATCATGCTGTGTAACTTGACCTGGCTAAGATATTAGACATAAATCAACAGTCAGGTATTAAAGAGTAAATGTCAAAACTGTCCATAAACACCTACATCATCAAGTGGGTAGACCACTGCAACACATACATGACAGAGAAATATGTTGCAGTGTGTGAAATGTTGCACTGTGTGAAGTCACCAGGTCCATACTTCAGGGCCCTGTGGTAGATCCTTTTCCATCCATTATTTAAGTCTCGGGCATCAAAATTGACTAACACATCCTTTCTCCAATGAGCTTTGTGGAAGATTACAAATTGTAGGCAATTATTGAATCCAAGTGTGGTATTGGTATAATGTATACAGTGTCAACATGCACAAAGGACTGATGCCACCGCTGTGGGGATATGGTAGATGAAGGAAACTCATGGGTGACTATTTCCGTTATGAATACAAATACACAAGATAATTACAATATGGCAACACACCTTTATGAGTAGACCAAGTGGTATAAACACCTATCAACTAACCAGGATTGCTTGTTATTTATAATACAGGTATAACATTGTTCCTCCAAACACCTCTGGCAAATGTTACATTTTGAGGGAGGTGTGATCGATTCCCCTCAGAGATTGCTGATAAATCATAATAGTTGTACAAGTGTGTTCTTGCACAACCATCTATGATCACTCGCAGTCACATAACAAACTAAAACTTTCAAAACAGGCAGAAAGACTTAGAAGCTATGAAGATAATATAAGGGAAAAGCACAAAATAAGCAATTTATTGATGAACCAAAAAAGTTTTATTGATAACAAACTAAAAATTTCAAAACAGGTGTAAAGAAGATATAAAAATAAATATAAGGGAAAATCACAAAATAAGCAATTTATTGAGATGACCCAAAAAAGTTTTATAGAGAATTGGGAAATAAGGTAAAAGGAATTGAAAGACCGCCAAAAAAAGAGGAAGCAGATACATTTTGGAGAAGTATCTATGAAGATCCTTTGGAACATAACAAAGATGATAAATGGATAGAAGAAGTAAAAGAAAGAATAAGAAGTTTAAATGTACAGGATATGAAATGGGATGAAATAACAGCCAGAGAGATTGAAGTAGAGTTGAGAAAAGCCTCTAAATGGAAAACCCCTGGCCCAGATGCAGTACCTAACTTTTGGCTTCAAGTATTAACTTCTTTGCACGAGGATTTGCCATGAGTAAGAACTATTTATATGTGCTCCCTGAACATACACCACACTGGTTAACAACAGGAAAAACAATGCTCTTACATAAGAGTGAACCTGCAAGCTACCCTAAAAATTATAGACCAATAACTTGTCTTCCAGTGATGTATAAACTATACATGGGAATTGACGCCGACAGAGTTTATAGTCATTTAGAAGAAAACTCAATTATGGCAACAGAACAAAAGGGCAATAAAAGAAAGTCATATGGAACAAAGGATCATTTGTTGTTAAACAAAGTTATAGTGGAGAACTGTAAGAAGGGGAAGAATCTATGTATGGCATGGATTGACTACAAAAAGCATTTGATAGTATCCCACATTCATGGATAAAAGAGTGCTTAAAAATGTATAAGATACACCCTACACTGATTGACTACATTACAGTAACCATGAAACAGTGGCAGACCACTTTGCAATTAAGCTATGATAAAGGACAGATTATTACCCCAGGGATAAAAATTCAAAGGAGGATATTCCAGGGTGACTCCTTGTCAACGTTGCTATTCTACCTTGCCATTAATCCATTAAGCTGTTTACTTAACAGCTTAGGCCATGGCTACAATTTGGCTTCTAGAAAACAACAAAGTCTAATGACTTCTCATCTTCTCTTTGTCAATGATTTAAAACTGTATAGCTCATCACACAGCTGCAGGTTGTCAAAACTTTTTCAGATGATATTGGAATTTCATTTGGTCTTGATAAATGTGCAAAATCAATCTTTAAAAAAGGAAAACTGCAGCACCAGGAAAACATCAGTTTGGGACAATAATGCGATATAAAAGAACTTGAGCAAGATGGGGTGTATAAATAATTGGAAATTGATGAATGATCAGCATTAAATCATGAACAAATGCAAATAAAGCTTAGTACGGAGTATTTTAGAATATTTAAATTAATCCTGAAAACAGCATTGACACCTAGGAACAAGATCCAAGCCGTAATTCAACTTGTTCTTCCTGTCATAACATATAGTTTTGCAGTGACTGACTGGCCCCAAAAAGTGTTGGATAGATTGGATATTAGAACAAGAAGGATGCTTCATGCTCACCAAATGATTTATAAAAGTCAGTGTATAACAAGATTATATATTCGCAGTTTCGAAGGAGGGATGGGCTTCCTTGAAATTGATTACATGCATAGATCTGCAATCATGGGACTCCACACATATCGACTGAGGTCACAAGATCCAACTGTAGTAAAAGTTTTGAAACATAAGGAGAATAAATCTAACTTGACATCTCTGCTTAATTTAGCAGAAGCATATCGATGTTAAGCAGGAATGGAAATCAAACCAGAAGTGGATAAAAACAAGGCAGCAACTGAATGTGCTAAAAAACAAAAGAAAGAATATAAGGTGAAGGACCAGATGAGAAGGCAAGAAATGTAGAAAAATCATAAATATAGTTGCAAGTATAGAAAACGTCTGGAAGAGCCTCATGTTGATCAAGAATGAACACAGGAATGGTTAAGGAGAGGTAAATTCACATCAAGAAATGAAAGGTTAATATTGGCAGCCCAAGATAGTGGGCTACATACACGCTGTTTTACAAAGTCCATTGAATATGTGGGAGAAACAGACATATGTAGGTTTTGTAGAACCAAATTGGAAACAGTCACTCACCTTTTTGCTGGTTGTGATGCACTAATGGCAGAGGGACCATAAACTGAAAGGCATAATAATGTGGTGAGACTGTTACACTGGAGATTGTGCAAACATTATGGTACCAAAGTGGCTGATAAACACTGGAAACATGAGCCACAGAGAAACATAGAAAATGATGAAGTTTATATCACATGGAATCACCCAATACAAACAGTCCAAAGCACCTAGTGACTACAGTGTCTTGCATACAGAGAGACACAAAGTCATAAAATACCTTGATCTGCAGGCAGAAATGAGAGCCATGTGGAAGAAAGATACCCAGGCAGTTCCAATAGTAGTAGGAGCAACTGGTCTTATAAAAAGGAATTTACAATTGTATTTAGATATGTTACCAATTCATGTAACACCATATGAATTGCAGAAGGAGTCATTACTGGGCACACTGCGGGTGCTCCGAAGCACATTTGGCTAACATCAAAGAGTGAAACAATACTAATTTCATGAATTTTAATCGTACTTTGACTTAGGAAAGGGGTCCATTCCCATCATGGTATTAGAAACCAAAACGATTTGGAGAAATTAAAAATGGCTATCACATATGTTATGTGGAAGACATGGGATTACTTGTGGTATTATGCGGATATTGTCCATGATTGTGCATGGTTCTGTCTACTTTTGTTTATGTTCCTGTAGTATGTGTGCCTCTTAGTTGAGACCTATGCTGACACTGCATTCATATTCAGGCAACTCATTTTGCACAGCTTCACAATCTGCACGTAATCCCTACTGTATATACTATCCCCGATATATGTCCTGTCCATTGTTCATGTAAAGATGCTTATATCACAAAGTATGTGCTCCAGTAATATGTCACCTTGGTGACACTCACATAATATACAATAACTGTGGAGTCTGTACTGCATCATGTTGTGATGTGATTAGTGTTCATGCTACCACTGTGCTCATTGACATGCCCTCATCTGCTATATATTACCATGTTGCACTTGTCCTCTTCTCATGTGTTCATTCCTACAATTCATCTGTGTGTCCCTTTTCAAAATGCACACTTCCCCTGACTGTTTCTTTATAATGCAGTTTGTGTACCCTTACTGATCATTAACACAACTTTTATTCGGTATGCCTGGCACAGGTTTCCACAATACTCTGCACTGTATACACTTCCATGTAATATGCTGAAATTATATACATTGCTTTATTAATAAACCTGATAGTCATTGTGGCTTTCCACACAATCACGCAGGCCTAGTTTGCCCGTAGGTAAAAAGGTTAACATGACTGCTGCTGTCCGTGTTTGTTGCTATGCATGATTTCCTGGCTGGCAACACTGTTGCTGTCTATGAAAGTGCACTTTTTTTTACATTTAAACACAGTATGCTGCATGCATACGTAATTAGCGTTGCTGCTCACTGCACAAACATGAAAACTCCATGTAAGCCTTGGGCTAAGCCTACAGAGTTTATTGAATCCCCAGGTTTTTTCCATCTCCCTTTCTCACTAGATTTACTTGTTCATCCATCTATATGAAATTTCATCTTTCCCTTAAATCTTTCATTCCACTATTAGCTCTGTAAATATTGTACCTATACATTTTTATTCCCTACAATTGGCAGAATTATGTTTGGATTTTTTTAGCTGTGAAATTTTATTTTCATTTTCATTGGTATGATTAAAATTCCTTATTTCACAAATGTTATCATTGCATTAACCTAGTTCAGAATTAACAGCGTTATGTTACCACTTATATTGTTTATCAGTTTCTGATTGTCATATCTTCAGGCCTGGTTTAAAAATGAGCCCATGAGATCAATGCTCTACCCTAATTAACAAATTTAAGTCAATAAGTTAATTGGTTCACAGATTCATAAGTTGTGACAAGGCTAACAACCACTACAGCCCTTACAAACCTAGCCACATACACCAATTTGGGTCCCAAGTATCATGGCATGTATAGGGGTGCCATGTAACTGAGGGATCTATAGGGAAGGTGTTGGGGTGTTAGCTAGGATAATACTTTTCTTACTGATGGACTCTGTCCGTAAGCAGAAAAACAAACAAATAAGTAAAGAAATAAATAAATGTTTGAAATGAGCAAATGATTCAGTCATATTAGTCCTTAAGAAATATTTCCCCATTGCATGTTTGAGAACCATAAGTGCAATCCTTGGAGCAGTGAAAATTTAAGTGCGACTTCAGAGAAATACATAGTAAACACAAGTATTCCCTCTTCTTAGAAGTCCAACAATCACAGTTAATATATGTAAGCAGTAAGGGTGTGGGAGTACAGACGCACGTTTATAGTTATATAGTATCTATGAAATCACTATATCTCATATTATATCCTATTCTCTCCAAAGAAGATCGGTCTTGTAGTTAGTATATACTTACTCAGCAGGGGTGTGTGGGGTGCAAAAGAGCTTTCTCCTACACACACACACACACACACACACACACACACACACACACACACAAACACACACAAAATCCAATAGAATACCCTTAAGAACTGTGTCAATATCTGTTTAGTATGTAGATGATTGTTAGTCTAGACATTTTATTGTACTGCATTATTTACAATACCGGCAGTAGGTTTGGCTTTTGAGTGTCATATGGAGAATCTTCTCCTGTGTGACTCACATTTTAGGCTATAACTAGGGCACATAGCATAGGTTAACTGTGTATAACTATCTGATCTGCTATTAAGTACCATGGTTTGTTTAAATATTTCTTACTAATGTTACCTATTATAGCTATCATGTGGAAGAGTTCAAAGGTTTAGGTCTTATTGACAAAGGCCTTCAGTTTCATGCAAGCTGTCACTGAAACAGCTATATGGTTATGGGTGTAGCTCAGGCATTATTGATTAAAAGTGGACTTTACAGAATTTTTCCACAGGTAGACAGCAATTGCTAAGAAAGAGAGAGGTAAATGGAAGCATGTTTTTTGGAAGTGTAACAAGGTGGCAGTGGTTAAAAATCTCCTATAGAGTATAGTGTTAGAAATGTGAAGATAGCAAATAGCTGTAACTAAGGAAATTATTCTTTTGAGCTGGGACATAGGATTTTAATTGGATAGACATAGTAAGGCCTTAATAAGTTTAATGTTATTGGCTGCCACAAAAAAAAAATACTGGAAATGGAAATCAGAATCTAATCCAACTGCAACTAAAATACCGAATATAAAAGACATAAGAACTATTGGTGGGATATTTAGAAAGGAGAAGGAGCAAATTATATATAAATAAATGGAATTTGTGGGAACAATGCATGTAATATAATGTTCAGGAGAAGTGGGGTTTAAGGAATGGCAGGAAATGAAGAATTTATGTAATGTTAGACTAATTGACAATAGTTAAAAAGAAAGAAGACACATATGAAAAGTTAACAAACACCAACCAAAAAAAACACCTGAAAACTTAATATATCTTATTACATATGAAAAGTTACCAGTGGGTGCATTTTAATTTTTGCCCTTTCATTATAAACCATAAATTGTTTCCCCTGGCTGACAGTTTCTGGGTCAAGAGTAAGGAAGCATTAGACTGTGATTGTCTTCGCTTGGCTGTTATTCATAGTTACTGAGAGTGTTCCTCGGTTAACCAACCTTAACTACCTCCTTGGTTACATATGCTTACCATGTGAAGTCTATGCTCCCATCCATATGAAAACCGAGCTAGCATGTTTTCCCCATAATATAGATCCCAAACTATCTTACTTAGCTACATATAGTTTTCTATTTAAATTCTAATTAGATTTTCTGAATGTCTGGACTAAAATGGAGTGTCAGCCTGATTGTCAATATAAGGGAAACAATCTCCTAGCACATGGTATCCCCAGTCAGTGTAATAACTACATTAAGCTCACAGATAATGATCTTTTACTCAGTATTAATAATGCTGTTTGTCAGAGATATCAATCTTTGACATATATGGAAAACTCACACACACACACACACACACACACACACACACACACACACACACACACACACACACACACACACACACAGGATTGTGAGCAACACACACTATTACTACACTCTGTAACAAGGTACACTGAAATGTTCTTACTCGGAGCTTTAAAAAATTATTTGCCAAAGCCTCCCTGACTCATAAAGACTAGCATCCAGATTCAGTAAAGCCTACATGGTCCGTTTCCACCATGTGCACATTGTGGTGTGACACACACATGGTAGCGCACTGTTTTGGCTTTAATAAGTTGCTCTACAGAGTGTGTAGAACAGCATACATAAGGTAAAAACTGTGGAATGCAAATCAAGGCATAAGCAGCTGAATTGTATGCAAATCAACCAATCTAAGATAGAGGAACTATTCAACAAGCTATAAAGTAACCATGTAGACTCAGTGCTGGTTTTCCCTGTGAATTCCAAAACCTATTGGAATACAGCCATGGAAAGGAGTCTACAGAGAAACAATGTTAGGGGCTGCTGTTCTTTAATTCATGTGTATGTGCAGCAGGCTGAAATCTATACTGCTGCTGCTAATAGACCCCGGCCAAGAAGGAAAAGAGTTTACAGACCCTGGGTAACATATCAGAATCTACATGATGTGGAAATTGTAGAGAGCTACAGGGTGTATAGAGACACACTATAGGAACTCTGCAACCTCAGTCATCCTCAACTCAGAGCCAGGGCAAACCGAGGGGAATCCATCCCAATGGAGACAAAGGTATGTGTAGCACTTAGAATTTTAGCTTCAGGTACCTTTCAAAGACCAACAGGGGACATGCTGGGGGGTGCCACCTTGTCCACACTTTGGCTATGGCCAAAGTCAGGCAATGAAGTCAAAGTAACTACACTTCCCTGATCGATTGTATCACCCTGCACCTGTCCAAAATTTGAGGGCTCACTGAAATGGGTAGTCGTAGGCCTACTGGCTGAGTCTGATGGAATTTCAGGGGATGGCTGTATGTCAACCTTAGTGTCAGGCTGAATCTTTGCACCCCTCAACTGTGCCTGTGTTTGGCTACCATCATTATCAGAGTCAACTGATACTCTGACATCAGGTGGTAGATGTCCCACACTTCCACCACCAGGATCACCTGTGATAGTAAGCAACAAACACAGGAACACTTAATACCTACACTACTATACTCCATATGCTAACTAACAGTGGTACCACTGTTGAACAGTACAGAGATACAAGTCCCAAACTTCCACTGTCAGGATCACCTGTGATAATACACAACAAACACAGAAACACTTAATACCTATACTACTATACTTCAATATATGCTAACAAAATAACAGTGGTGACACTATTAGATAGCACAGCAATACACACAACAGCCCTGACATCAACATCACACTAAAATATTACTATGAATTGCTCAGCAGTACTGACAAAAAAAAATTCTTGGCTTACCACGTACAGATGATGATATGCTCCTTATGCCACAGGGGCCTGGAAGAAATTAAGCAAAGTTAAGGACAACATCATCACAATTAAGAGTAAATCCCCAGAACAGGCAGTGCTACATGGACTACTCCACACGATTTATAATGTTACTCTTCAATTGATGAAGTCTGTTAAGATAAAAATGTTGTGAAGCAGTTAAGAGTTAATGAGATTTGCAAATATTTAATAAACCTTTCTTGGTCAACAAATGTTAAATAAAAATAAAAATAAAATATAAATTGTGGTGGTTTGTCAAACTGTCATGTGGAGTGGTCTGTGTAGTGCTGCCTGATTTTGGGATTTGTTTGGGTTTGTGATTGGCAATGCTGTCTTCTGTACTTTATTTTCTTATTCGCTGGTGGTTTATTGTTTTGGAGACATGGAGTGCTCCAATTCCTCACCTAGGCTAGAAAGAGTGAGGAATGACGACATCGGGGATACTCAAAAACTGATTAACCAGCTTACTCAGTTGGTAGACATGCTGACCCCCATTGGACATTCACGTGCTTAAATGGTTGCTATGGGGCCTAAACTTGGCAACTAGGAAGCTACTCACACTGGAAATGGCAGAAATGGATGTTATGTCACAAGAGAGGAACAAAATGGATGAAAATAGGAGGTATGCAGTTGGAAAGCGGTTTAAATATCAGAAACCACTTTGGAAATGACAGTTTTGGAACTCCGAGTATTTTTTCTTTACAACACGATTCCAACAAAACAGGAGAACATGCTATAGTCAACAACGTGACGTCAGAGCCACAGCAAAGTGACTGTTTAGTTGAAAATACTAATGCATGATTAAGTGTGGATTTTAATTTGTAGTTGACTGAAAAGTATTAGTTCAGTTACAACAATAATTGTGTTCAAAAGGCTAGTATGGTAGAACCAGACACCTCTAACAATAATCTTAATAAACTGCATGATTTATTGGCTAAGTACAAATCACTGAGTATTGACAACGAATATTTAAATGAATGCCTCAATAGGGGAATTGTTCTGAAAAGGCTCAGAGTTTGCAAATACCCCAACAATACATGGGGTCTGAGTACTGTAATGAATTGTTGGAAAATTTTTAATAGGCGTGGTTTGGATATTGTTAGAATTGTAATTAAGCAAAATGAAAGTTGCATGGCCAGTGTGCACCAACACAAATCTCAACAGAATCAGGAAAATCCAGAAAAAATCAGGGACAATTTTAAAATATTAGTTCTATTAACTTGAAGCATTAAAAGAATAAGAGAATGTGAATTAATATACATTTCCTGAAGTAAAATAAGTGTGCAACTCTTAATTATTGTCATTATTTATTAAGTATAATTCACCACATTTTGTTCAAAAGGCACCAGTGTTAGGAGGGATTAAGAGGGACAGAGCTAAAAATTTGAGTTAAAATCAGGGGCGTCCCTGAAAATCAGACAGTTGAGAGGTATTAATGTTCACTATTGATGCTGAAAAAGAGAAATACCATAGGATTAGGGATAAGTTCATTGATAATTAAAAGGAAATTAAAGAAGTTGGATAGGGATATTTTAGAGTACAGAGAAAAAATAAGTTATCCAAAGCCAAAGGTTTATAAGAGAAATTGGGGGCATTTTGAAAACAAACAGAAAGAAGATAATGAGGTACATAACCCAGAATTTTCACCGAACGAGGGAGGGGGTGAAAACTTTAACAATATAAGGAACCCTTTAGAATACCTCCCTCTCCACAGATCAGAGAGAATTACTAATCAGACTCCCCCACTACAATGAAAAAAACTACTATAGAGGAGGCAAGCAAGGGAGAAAGCGAGGAAGGGGGAGCTATTGACAAGCAAAGAAGATGTGATCATTAGGGATGATTTTAAGTATATATACAACTACAATATTTTTAATTATAGTAGCACGGAATTGACATATGAACATTTTAATTTATTTTCCAAAGGATTCACATATATTCCTAATAAGAAATGTGCTTTGACAAAACTTATTCTGGATCTTAGGATGTTTGTGAGGAAAGTTAATTTGGAACTGATGTTTCAAGGAACCAGTAGGGGTAGCGACAATGAAAATGTTAAGGAAAAAAGTGAGTACAACCCACCCCCTCCACCTCCAGTTAAGACATTTTGAATTGTTAGTAGAAAAAGAAGTTAGGAAAGCAATTGCAAAAAATAAATGTGGTTTCAACCTTAATAAAAACGAGTGGAAAATTTTGCAAGCTTTAAGGTCAAATAAAAATATTAGAGTGATGAAACCAGATAAGGGTGGGAGGACAGTAATTATGGACACCCTTATACATGAAGCAAAAATGTTAGATATCTTGGAGGATACCAATACTTATACTAGGGTATCAAAAAATGAAATAAATGTGGCATACAAAAAATAGTCTTGGCTTTAAGTGATTTATTTATTGAGGGGTTGCTAGATCTAAACACCTATAGTTATTTTAGGAATTACAAGCCAAGGATACCCACTATGTTTGGTATTCCCAAAGTGCATAAAGACCAGGCAGACCCCCCCCCCCCCCCCCCGAGACTGATTGTGTCAGCGGAAGGTTCTAATATGGCCCCATTGGCAAAATATTTGGACAAAAAATATTTTTCACAGAGAATGTGATCCTGAAGGACTCTTGGGATTTTCTAATGAGTATAGATATTGAACAGTTTAATGAGCACATACTTTTTATAACAGTAGATATAAAGGACTTATTCTCAATGATCCCACACAACATTGGTTTAGTGTGGTTAGAGGAAGCCCTGGTTGAGAAGGCTAATACCAATTTTGATGACGTCTGAGTAAGTTTACAGCTTATGGAACTAGTGTTAAAAAACAAATATATATTCTTTGGTGGTAAATTTTTCCACTAGATTAAGGGTGTAGTGATGGGGGCCAATTGTGCCCCTGCTTATGCCACCACATTGTCCTGGCCTGGTGGGAGAAAACGTTTATCCTTAATTCCAGGTTTAAGACATGTTGGTCTTTTTATAGAAGGTTCTTGGATGACATATGCATATTTTCAACAGACACTGAGAGTAAATTTAGGAAGTTTTTGGATTTTTTTTTGGAAAGTACAACAGAATTTTAAAAGTTTAGCTGTAATATTACCCAGGATGAAATTAATTATTTGGATGTGATTATCCACAAAACAGATTTTGGTTTTAAGTCTACCGTCTTTCGGAAGGAAACACATTCTAATTCATACATGCACTTTAATAGTGCCCACCCTTTACAACAGAAAAATAGTATTATTAAGAAGCAGTTTATTAGAGCAAGCAGGACGACTTCAAACAATTATGATTTTTTTCATTGAATGTGATATATTGGAGAACATTTTTACCGAAAGGGGCTACCCCAATACTTTAATAAAAGAAATTAGGATAAAGTTTTTAGAACAAAGAATATGAAAATACTCCCCTTTATTAGGAAAAAAGGCTTCAGTGGTATAACTGATAGACATGAACAAAAAACTAGTCAATACAATAGTGCCTTCATTATGGAATTTAATGGAGACACATATTTGGCAAAATATATTATTAAAAAAGAATGGAAGAGGTTTACAGAATTAACTGACTTGACTATCCTGCGTAAAGACCCTTTGAAAATTACCTATCAGAAGGGACAGAACTTAGAGGAGTTATTAGAGCATAACAAAGTACTAATTAACACAGAAGATATAAAAGAAAAGGTACTTTTAAGTGTGGGGCATGTTCCCAATGTCCCTACATTTTGAACAAGGACAGAGTATATCTGGAGAGTAGGGGCATATAAATACTTGGTGGGACATTTAACAATTGTAATACTGCAGAGGTGGTCTACTTGGCTGCACACGCTGACAGAACCTACACTGTAAAAGTTGCAGACTCCAAATCTGACCTCAAACCAGTGACAAGTGGAATACCAGAGAGTTCAGTCCTAGGACCTCTCCTGTTTGGTATCTACTTCTCTGAAGTACAGGCTAACACAGAAGGCCTCTGGCTAATGAAGTTCACACATGACTGCAAACTAGGAGCCATAGTCAAGTCCCCAAATGATGTGGACATCCTACAGAAGGGCCTCGCTGAGACAGATGCCTGGTGTCAGAGCCATGGCCTCAAGCTCAATGCTAAAAAGTGCATTGTCATCCCCTTTGGTAAAAACTCTGTACCCATGAACTATCACATAGGCAGCAATCTACTTAACACCGAATGTGTGATAAGAGACCTTGGGACCCAGGTGGACAGTAGTCTCTTCTTTGATAGTTACATCGCCACAGTAGTCAGGAAGTCCTTCTACATGGCACACCTCATCATAAAAGGGTTCTCATCCAGGAAAAAAGAGGTAATTGTTCCCCTCTACTTAACACTCATTAGACCCATTATAGAGTACAACACCCCTTTTGGAATGTACCTCACAGGACATCTGCAGCAGCTGGAAAGGCCACAGAAGTACCTCACAAAGAGGATTACTGGCCTCAAACAGATTCCCTACACTGACCGTCTCAAAAAACACCAGCTTTCCTCTGTAGCATATCACCTACTCCGAGGTGATCTCTGCTTAACATATAAAGCTATGTCAAACCCAGAGCTGTTGGACATGCTACACCTAATGAAAACCCAAGCCCTCCGAGCTACACACTCTAGGGACCTAAACCTTGTCACCACAATAAACATGACATGCTGGAGGGATAGATTCCTGTCCCAGAGACTTCCCATACTCTGGAACAGGCTACCCATCTATGTCAAGCAATGTTCTTTATTAGCACTCTTCAAGAAAAGTCTTGATGAGTGGATGGGAAATAGGAAATACACCCCGGGGATCACTTCTGTGTCTCTGCTCAACAGTGGCACAGGAAAATAACTTTCTTGGGTGGTGTAAGCCAGGGAACCTAGTTGGCTAGGCTTACGTAGGCCCTTGGGCCGATAGCCTAGTACCTGCCTATGAACCTATGAACCTACCTGTGACTTATGTGACACATTCTATATAGGGAAAACATAGCGTAAATTAATAAACTGGATTCATGAGAACTTGGCATAGCTCCTCGTAGTCCCCTGCAGAGTTCCTAAGCCAGCAGAGAGCAGAAAAAGCAACTTTCTTGATCATAAGTATTTTTTAAAATTTTTAGTTTGCATTTTTCAATCTTTTGAGCTTTTCGACTACTGTTTGTGCCTATATTACTGTTTTATTACCTTATTTTCCTGTTTTTGTGAGCTTATATTGTTGATTGCACTTGTGGGCTAAAGTATTGCTTAAAAGTAACAAACAGGCTAATACACTCAAGTGTACCAGCCTTTGATAGCAATTTAGTCGAAAACAAAGCATTTACTGCATTTTTTTTTCTGTCTGTTTGCAAAAAAAAAAAAACAAAAAATATTTCTCCTTTCCTAAACTTTCCTAGCTAGTTGTTGTAGTGATCAGATTTTGCTGATCCCTGGGCTTTGTATTTGGTTTCTGTGTTCCTCCATTTTCTTGTGTGGCCAGAGGTAGTTTCTTTACTCACCAGTGGGCGTGGGGAGTACTGAGCTGCTTGTTTGTCCTCAGAGGAGTGGTTAGAAGCAGCAACTAGTAATTCGTTGGCCATTTTGGGTCATTTCCTGTTTTTTCCAGCCCCCTGCTATAAAGCACGCTTTGGCAGGCTTTTCTGGCATTAGAGAACTTGGCATAGCTCCTCGTGGTCCCCTGCAGAGTTCCTAAGCCAGCAGAGAGCAGAAAAAGCAACTTTCTTGATCATAAGTACTTTTTAAACTTTTAGTTTGCATTTTTCGATCTTTTGAGCTTTTCGACTACTGTTTGTGCCTATATTACTGTTTTATTACCTTATTTTCCTGTTTTTGTGAGCTTATATTGTTGATTGCACTTGTGGGCTAAAGTATTGCTTAAAAGTAACAAACAGGCTAATACACTCAAGTGTACCAGCCTTTGATAGCAATTTAGTCGAAAACAAAGCATTTACTGCATTTTTTTCTGTCTGTTTGCAAAAAAACAAATAAACCAAAAAAATATTTCTCCTTTCCTAAACTTTCCTAGCTAGTTGTTCCTGTGATCAGAGTTTGCTGATCCCTGGGCTTTGTATTTGGTTTCTGTGTTCCTCCATTTTCTTGTGTGGCCAGAGGTAGTTTCTTTACTCACCAGTGGGAGTGGGGAGTACTGAGCTGCTTGTTTGTCCTCAGAGGAGTGGTTAGAAGAAGCAACTAGTAATTTGTTGGCCATTTTGGGTCATTTCCTGTTTTTTCCAGCCCCTGCTATAAAGCACGCTTTGGCAGGCTTTTCTGGCATTAGAGAACTTGGCATAGCTCCTCGTGGTCCCCTGCAGAGTTCCTAAGCCAGCAGAGAGCAGAAAAAGCAACTTTCTTGATCATAAGTATTTTTTAAACTTTTTAGTTTGCATTTTTCGATCTTTTGAGCTTTTCGACTACTGTTTGTGCCTATATTACTGTTTTATTACCTTATTTTCCTGTTTTGTGAGCTTATATTGTTGATTGCACTTGTGGGCTAAAGTATTGCTTAAAGTAACAAACAGGCTAATACACTCAAGTGTACCAGCCTTTGATAGCAATTTAGTCGAAAACAAAGCATTTACTGCATTTTTTTCTGTCTGTTTGCAAAAAAAACAAAAACATTTTTCTCCTTTCCTAAACTTTCCTAGCTAGTTGTTCCAGTGATCAGATTTTGCTGATCCCTGGGCTTTGTATTTGGTTTCTGTGTTCCTCCATTTTCTTGTGTGGCCAGAGGTAGTTTCTTTACTCACCAGTGGGAGTGGGGAGTACTGAGCTGCTTGTTTGTCCTCAGAGGAGTGGTTAGAAGCAGCAACTAGTAATTCGTTGGCCATTTTGGGTAATTTCCTGTTTTTTCCAGCCCCTTGCTATAAAGCACGCTTTGGCGGGCTTTTCTGGCATTAGAGAACTTGGCATAGCTCCTCGTGGTCCCCTGCAGAGTTCCTAAGCCAGCAGAGAGCAGAAAAAGCAACTTTCTTGATCATAAGTATTTTTTAAACTTTTTGGTTTGCATTTTTCGATCTTTTGAGCTTTTCGACTACTGTTTGTGCCTATATTACTGTTTTATTACCTTAATTTCCTGTTTTTGTGAGCTTATATTGTTGATTGCACTTGTGGGCTAAAGTATTGCTTAAAAGTAACAAACAGGCTAATACACTCAAGTGTACCAGCCTTTGATAGCAATTTAGTCGAAAACAAAGCATTTACTGCATTTTTTTCTGTCTGTTTGCAAAAAAAAAAAAAAAAACAAAAAAATATTTCTCCTTTCCTAAAATTTCCTAGCTAGTTGTTCCAGTGATCAGATTTTGCTGATCCCTGGGCTTTGTATTTGGTTTCTGTGTTCCTCCATTTTCTTGTGTGGCCAGAGGTAGTTTCTTTACTCACCAGTGGGAGTGGGGAGTATTGAGCTGCTTGTTTGTCCTCAGAGGAGTGGTTAGAAGCAGCAACTAGTAATTCGTTGGCCATTTTGGGTCATTTCCTGTTTTTTCCAGCCCCCTGCTATAAAGCACGCTTTGGCGGGCTTTTCTGGCATTAGAGAACTTGGCATAGCTCCTCGTGGTCCCCTGCAGAGTTCCTAAGCCAGCAGAGAGCAGAAAAAGCAACTTTCTTGATCATAAGTATTTTTTAATCAGATTTAAACTATTAGGGCTACCTAAAGTCCACTCTTCAAATTTTCCCTTAAAACTACCTTCCTCAAAGTATACTACTGTTCTATTTAGTGTATCCTACAGCTATAAATTATCTCTACTTGACTCCCAAGTAGACTATTCTCTATCTGTATAGCCAAGCACTTGCTCATACAGTACTTATCACCTCGATACAGCACTCTTGTTATAGAAAGTACCCCAAAAAAGCAAACCCCGTTTCTCGGTCACCCACATCCCCCAAAACCTTTTCTTTAAGTTTTTCTGTCTATTCCCTCTAGCATGTCGTGGGATCAGTTGCTAATGTCCTCTCCTGCTCAGCTGGTGAACCTGGGAATATTGAGGCAATGTTACAATTGCCTCATGTACTCAGACAATCATCTACTCCTCCCACAAAATACAGATACATGCGAGATGCAACTATACGGCCAAACTGGAGGCTGAGCTCTCTCAACATAGGACTGGCAAGACCAGACAGGAGGAGAAGGTAACCACACACACTATAGACCCAGTCTCACATAATACCATCACAACATCAAATCATACACATAAACACACAAAGACATACTCGGAGGCTCTGATCAAAAATCTACCAAAACAGCAGAGGCCACCAAAGCAGACACCCAAACAACTACCACCTCAGAACACAACACCTGTAACACATAGACCACACAGTCAGAGTGTCAAGCAGTCACAGCCCTTAAGGCCAAACACAATGCCAGACACACTAGTCATTGGTGACTCCATAGTCAGACACACTGACGTCCCGCTCACCAGACTGAGTAAGGAGAAGGTCACAGTAAGCTGCCTGTTGGGTGCTAGAATCCGCCACATAATGCATGCACTCAGGTCTCTCAACAGCAGGTACAAGTACGACTCAATCATTGTCCACGCTGGTGTAAACGACCTGAGATGTACCTCCTTGGACTACATGAAAAGGGACATAGAGGAGCTCTCTAATTATGTAGCCCAAGCAGGTATGACCCTGACCTTGAGCAGTATCCTACCTTCACCAAGAATGATGCCACAATACAGAGACAAGATGATCAGCTTTAACAATTGGCTTAAACTCTGGTATCATTCAAAGGGGATCCAATGTCTGTCTGCCTGGGATGACATGCTGGACAAGCCACGCTGCTTCGCAAGGGACGGCTTGCACTTGTCACCCTGGGATTCGGATTTTGGCAAAGGCTCTTGCCACCCCATAGTGCCTTTTTAGGCAAGGCTCAAATTCTAAACCTACCACCCTAGAACACAACAAAGGAAAAAAACTAAGGGTAATGCTGCTCAATGCCAGAAGTCTCAAACTCAAGATGCACGCACTGAGGCCCTTCTCAGTATGGAGAACATCGATGTCTGTGCTGTGACAGAAACCTGGTTCAAGGCTCCTGAGAGCACCCCAGCACTATCAGGTTTTACCTCATATCATGCATTCCGGCCCCAAAACCCGGACAATACCAAGAAAGGAGGAGGGGTATCCATATTCATCAAGGACACCCACACCTCAAGATTGGTGGCAACACACGATGCATCGGAAACCATCCAGGTGCAATTAACCATAGGCAAGACTGCTCTGCAATTTGTAGCATGTTACAGGCCACCCTCGCAAACTCAGGAACCTCATATGGCCTTCCTGAAAACACAGGAGGGGATAAATGTATCTCCGAACACCATCACACTAGGTGACTTCAACTACCCTAATATAGACTGGGAACACTACTCAAGCCCAAACACCCTAGCCCAAAAGTTCCTGGAATTCATAAACTCAAATGCCATGGAACAACTAGTCACCATCCCCACAAGAGGAGAAAACATACTCGATCTCATCATCACGAACATGGGAGCACAATGTTCAACGCCAGAAGTATACCCCTCACTGGTGAGATCAGACCACAAACTAATCTCGCTGAAGGTCCTCATCCCGCCCCCACACGAAATGAAAAAGACCACAGTAAAGAACTTCTCGAAAGCCGACTTCACACTTCTAAAGACTAGTGTGGGCTCCTTTAAGGCCCCTGAGCCGGCGGTAAACATTACTCAAACCGCTGAATCACTTACAAATGCCTTCTACCAGCACCTGCAGGGCTGCATGGTTCAGGCAATCCCAAGCAAAACAAAGACTCTTTGTACCAAAGGCAAGCGTCCAGTCTGGTGGACCCCAGCCATAAACAAACTCTACAACAAAAGGAGAAAGCTACTACAAGATAGAGCAAAATCCTTAAAAGGTAAGACACCGCTGATCACTATAAGTAAAAAGCTAAGAGCTCTCATAAAAACATCCAAAGCTAATTTTGAGAAAAAAATAGCTAAGGACTCTAAAGACAACCATAAGGCATGCTTTAGCTATGTCAGAAACCTAGGAGGAAACTCCCAGATATGCTCAGAATTAGTTCAAAATGATGTGAAGATTACTGATCCTACAGACTTTGCCAACATACCGGCTGACAGGTTCAGTGCAAACTTCTCCCCCCCTTCCCCCCCTAAAGGAGAGATATCTATACCAAATGATTGTAGCCCCCCAAACATCTCTAACGCCCAGGTGAGAACTGCTCTCTCCAAGGCAAAGAACACAGCATCCATGGGACCTGATGGTGTCCCCGGCTGTGTGCTCCATGAACTCAACGAGGAATTAAACCCACAGTTAGGACAGCTGTTTAATCTTAGTCTCACCTCCGGATACGTACCCAGGGAGTGGCGCACAGCGACTGTGGTCCCACTCCACAAAGGCAGTGCCTCCACCGACCCTGGAAATTACCGACCCATTAGCTTGACAAGCCTTATCTGCAAAGCCATGGAGAGTATCATAATGGATCTCATAAATAAAGACATAGGGAATTTGCAGACCTTGGATCCAACCCAGTTTGGCTTTGTCAAAGGCAGATCATGCCTTTTAAACTTGGTTGACTTTTCAAACAGTCACCAAGGCCATTGACGAGGGTAAGGCAGTCCATACAGCCTACCTAGACCTGGCGAAGGCTTTCGATACAATACCCCACTCGGGTATCATTGAAAAACTCATCAACTTAAATGTAAACCCATACATTACAAGATGGGTTGCAAATTGGCTGAGTGACAGAACCCACAGGGTCAGAGTTGCTGGTGCCATGTCAGACTCAAAGCCTGTCACAAGTGGTGTCCCACAGGGCTCAGTCCTGGGCCCACTCTTGTGTGGCATCTACTTTTTTGAAGTACAAGCAACCACAGGAGGGTTATGGCTGACAAAGTTTGCAGATGACTGCAAACTGGGCCCGAGTTGAAAACACATCCGACACAGATATCCTTCAGAAGGGTCTCACAGAAACGGATAACTGGTGCCAGAGCCATGGCCTAAAGTTAAATGCCAAGAAATGCATAGTCATACCCTTCGGGAAAAATAAGGTTACCCCTAGCTACCATATAGGTGGCAATCCCTGATCACAGAAGAAGTTATCAGGGACCTGGGAACCCAGGTTGACAGTAGCCTCTCATTCGACACTCATATTGCTAAAGTAGTTAGGAAGACCTTCTACATTGGCCACCTTATCATGAAGGGATTCACATCTAGATCAAGGGAAGTCATAGTCTCCCTATACTCATCACTCATCAGACCAATGATCGAGTACAATGCCCCATTCGGAATGTATCTGACCCGACACTTGCAGCAGCTGGAGAGGCCACAAAAGTTCCTCACCAAAAGGATAAAGGGTCTCAAAAATCTGTCTTATGCTGCCCGACTAAAAGAACTCCAGCTATATTCAGTTGCTTACCGCTTGCTCAGAGGTGACCTATGCCTGACATACAAGGCCATGTCAAACCCAGAGTTGATGAACATGCTTCATCTCAAAAAATCTAGATCCCTCAGAGCCACAAGGGCAGGAGACTTAAACCTCGACACGGTTATTAATAGGACGTGCTGGAGGGATAGATTCATCACCCAAAGACTCCCTATGCTATGGAACAAAATCCCGGTTTATGTGAGGCAGACCACCTCGCTGGCCTTGTTCAAGAGGAATCTTGACCAATGGATGGGAGACCGCAGATACACCCCAGGGGTTACCTCAGTGTCACTGCTCGACAGAGGCACAGTAAAATAATGGGCATAGTTTCTCCAAACTAAAGGGGTGGCATAAGCCACAAAACTATGGGCTAGGCTTATAAATGCCCTCGGGCAGATAACCTAGTATGAACCTATGAACCTATTATGATATTAGGACTCAAAATCAAAAGAATGCTTTATATATGCACACTATGTTATGCAACTGTGCTAGGTTTTCCTTTTTTTTATAGAAAAGATACAAGTAGAACTTAGAGGGGGACCATGGGAGACGAGACTGAAATATAGAGAATTATATTGGCAGATTAGTCTTGAAGTGGGAAGCGCCCTGGGTCTAAATGAGAATATTACTATAGCTCCCCTTACTAAAATGAGAGTAGCAAAGCTATAAAGGAATATTGGGGTGTTCTTGCAGTAGTCTAAGGGTTATAAAAGATAAGGAAGAATTATTAATATTCCAAGTATTTTGAATTAAAGAAGTTGGTGAATAAAAGTCTTTTAAGCAACTTCTTTAAGTTTATGGGTATTGGTTTAAGAAAACCACAGGTTTACTTTGTTTTACACTGTTTTATTGTAGGTAGAACTTTCAATGCTAGATGGTGCTGCTAACCATTACATTTTAAGATATATCATTTGCAATATGTGTAATATTTTAAAATCTTTCAGCTTTGTATACAATTTTAGTGACATATATTTTCACAAATTTTAAACTTTTTGCAAGACGTTTTTGATCTTTTACAAGGTTTTAATGGTTTCATATAATGTATACTTTTCAGATATTTTATGTAAGTTAATTTAAGAAAAGAGAGGCTTTCTAATGTTACTCTTCATCTAATAAAGTCTGTAAAGATGAAAATGCAGTGAAGCAGTTAAGAGTTAATGATATTTGCAAGTATTTAATAAATTGTGGTAGTTTGGCAAACCGTCATGTGGAGTGGTCTGTGTAGGGCTGCCTGTTTTTTGGATTTGTTCAAGTTTGTGATTGGCAACACTGTCTCATGCACTTTATTTTGTTATTTGTTGGCAGTTAAGAGTAATACAGTGAGTAATACTTTTTCCCCTTCATATGTCCATTAACTATACTTTCAAAAAGAAAATGGATGACAAGTCCAACCAAAGGCCATCCATATGTAATCAATCAGAAAATGTGTTGCTAACTGTAGCAATCTTCAACCCCACCCAACAAAAATGTCTTGTGAAATATAACTAACATATTGATTTAAATTGTTGTACAACAGTATTTAACAATGGAGATACAAAAGCCTATCTGGAAGCTCCTCCTGGGACATGTTTGCTGTCCCTGAAACAGTAGCACCAAGGTCAAGGACATGCTGTTATGCACATTCCTTTGAGCTGTCTGGATTCCTGACAGTGGACAAAAATTCTTCATTTGCTGATAGTGGTGGCTCTGTAGCAGTCACCATGTACCCATCCAATCAAGAACCACTGCAACTGCTGTACTACATGCAGATGAGATCTTATCCATGGTCCTCTGACACATATGCCCTGTTGTGGCCACCTACTGCATTCACATCTGCAACTTTCTGCTGCCAAATTTGCCTTCTGCTTGACATATCTCCACACCCCCTCTCAAGCAGGAAAGCACCATGTCACCTAAAGGCATCCACAATGACCTGATTCTCTGGGTCAGTGAAAGGTGGTTTTGGGAGACTGAAATGCCTGGGTACCATAGTCCTTGGTGTCGTAAAAGACAACAGAAGGATAATACACACAACTATGACACAACTACAAAATAACTGCACCTAGATAAAACAGAAAAGATAGAATTTCAGGGTTACCAACAGGAGAAACATAAAACAGTAACAATAGCAGCATATATTTGTTTGTGCTATAACAGAAATGCAGCTTTGCTCCTCCACCCCCAAAAGAGCAGACAGATGACACATTTTGCTAATAAACCATCTTTGAAATTCTAAATGTGCTATCAAATGAACTATCCCGTAAACATGTCTGCAGACATAACGCAGAACATTCCATGTTAAGGTATTGCCAGTCATTTATACCCGTGAAATGCCCTGACAAAAATGTCCATGCCATCATTACATTTCTAAGTAATGCACACAGATAAAAGTGTAGCCTTTGTTAATCAGAAATAATATATATAAAACTATTAAAGCATTTCAGCAAATGCAGTATATAGCTGACAAAATGCAAGCATACATTCTCAAGTTCAGCAATCCTCTGTGCAGATATATCCCAAAGTAATAGTCTCTTTACTGTGTTCTCCACATAAACAAGTCTCCTCACCTTCAGTTTCCCTAGCTACGTGGTTGCCTTTTAATGGTGTGGATTCAGGGTTGTCAGCATGGTGAAGAGGCAATAAGGTGTGAATTCATTAGAGTAGTTAAATCCCAAATACACGGCTCTGTGTAGCTGATGTAAACATCATACAGGTGCCCCCACTGGGTTTCTTTTTATGGATTTCCAACTGTGAATGATTACCTTGTAGGAAGAAGGAAAACACAAAAGCAATGCGTACTGGCCTACATCCAGTGGGTGTGTCAGGTTAGACTTACAAAGTGTTAGATGTAATTTTGTCAAGGCTGGAAATGTTAAGTAAGTAGCACACAATTGGCAGGTTCTGTTCATTAATGTCTATCCCCCCCCCTTCATTTGTTGGCAACTGCATATTACATTACTGCCATTTAATATCCTCAAACATTTGACGGATGATAGTTTAAAATGCCTTACAGACTGCATGTCTCAGATACTTGGTGAAATAAGAGAAGAATGGGTAACAAACACAGGGAAGCAAGACAGAGCTGCATATTTGCAAGCAATACTCATAACTGGCTGTGTGCTCACTCAGTGCACTACATCTAAAATCAATAAATTTACAAATAACAGTTATATGGTTTTGCATTACTGTAGACGATGTTGCAGTTGATTGCATGCAGAATGATTTCAATTATTTGCTGCAAAGGTGTTTGTGTGGCACAGAAGAATAAGGGACCCTTACTGTGTTCTGAAAGCTCATTGAAGTGAGAGCTCAAATCCAGACCTATGTTGTGATTGCAAGCAACTGGTGTGTATTTGCACTTGCTTGCCATTAGACAGAACATTCTACACAAGTTTGTAGAATGCTGCTATTGCTATCTTCCTCTCCCCAGAAGCTGTTGATATCACCTATAAAGTGCTGTCGTACTCTCTTCAAGTCAGACTTGTGCTGTGGTGTTTGTGATAAATACAGAGGTGTCTAGTCTATGTACTTAGGTAGGGGCTCTGTTCTCACTTTGGCAACTTGTGTGTGTGTGTGTGTGTGTGTGTGTGTGTTTGTGCTCTTGCTTGACATTACAGAGAGCCTTTTACACCAGCATGTGGAACACTGTTATTGTCATATTCTCCTCACCAGGCACTGCTGATGTCATCAGCTGTATCTCATCTGTGGATGTGCACTATTCTTACTATGGCAGGGTAGAGACTGGGCTGGAGGCTAGGCAGAAGTCACCTCATCCTATACAATAAAGATTACAGTGACATGGATTTCAGTCTGTCCACATACATCATGCCATGGTTTGTGGGTACTGTGTTTTCTTGTTGAGTAACCCCTGTGATCCCTCCAGCTGCTGCTGCACATGTCTGGTAAGGTACATGCAAAAGAGAGCATTATACTCTATATTAGTGTTCTGATGAGGTTCAAATACAGCACTGTAATATAATCCTGAGATTGGAATATGATGGCATGACATATGATGTGCACAACATAGGCTTTCAATACCTGTGTAGACACTTGGTGGTAGAAGTTCAGATTGCTATGGACATCTATTCCCAGTACTTGCATCACTGGGTTTCAGCATTACAGGACTGTCGGCAATGTTGTAATTAGCAGCAGGGCAAAAAAAGACATATTTTTGCATTTATTTGTACAATGTGTGGCTTTGTCCGCAATCTGTTTTCTGTGTTATCTCCTCCTATAGTATATTATCATCATAGGTGGACTTAATGACTGTGCTCAGTATGCAAGAATCAGCAAAAGCAGTAAGGCAAAATCCATATACTGTAGCCTGAACTGTTGAGAAATAGATTGCAAACTGTAAAGGGCCAAGCACAGATCCATGGAGTACATCAATTGAGACAGCTCTACTGGTGCAGGTTGATTCACCAACTTTCACAGGAAGTCCTTCTATGTGGCACACCTCATCACAAAAGGGTTCTCATCCAGGAAAAAAGAGGTCATTGTTCTCCTCTACTCGACACTCATTAAACCCATTATAGAGTACAATGCCCCTTTTGGAATGTACCTCACAAGACATCTGCAGCAGCTGGAAAGGCCACAGAAGTACCTCACAAAGAGGATTACTGGCCTCAAACAGATCCCCTACACTGACCATCTCAAAAAACTCCAGCTTTACTCCGTAGAATATTGCCTACTGTACATAAGCTGTGATTTTTAGGAACTGTTTTAGTATGTTAGATGTGTTTTAAATGTGTTAGTACACATTAGTGGTGTATATTATTTTCCTTGTTTTTTATTGGTTGTGAACTAATTACCGAGTGTATAAAGGTGGTGACATGGAGAGGGAGTTTTATCTGAAGAAGTTGTGGGACGAAAATGTTAATTTGACCTTGTCAGTGTTAATCTTGGAAGTCAGTTCGTGTGTTCATTAAACAACTGTTGAATGCTATAACCGGTTTGGATCCTTTGTGCTTCTTTTTTTGTTATTTACTCCGTAGAATATTGCCTACTCCAAGGTGATCTCTACCTAACATACAAAACTATGTCAAACCCAGAGCTGTTGGACATGCTACACCTAATGAAATCTAGTCCCTCCTAGCTACATGCTCTAGGGACCTTAACCTTATCACCACAATAAACAGAACATGTTGGAGGGATAGATTCCTGTCCCAGAGACTTCCCATACTCTGAAACAAGCTACCCATCTATGCCAAGCAAACTTCCTCATTAGCACTCTTCAAGAAAAATCTTGATGAGTGGATGAGAAATAGGAAATACACCCCTGGAATCACTTCTGTGGCTCTGCTCAACAGTGGCATAGGAAAATAACTTTTTTGGGTGGCGTAAGCCAGGAAACCTTGTTGGCTAGGCTTACTTAGGCCTTTGGGCCAATACCCTAGTAACTACCTATGAACCTATGTGTTCTGTCAGTGAGACAGTTGGTTACCCATGTAGTGATGTAAGGCTTAATCACTAGCTGGGAGAGTTTTTCAATGATTCCTGTGTGGGGGGATTGTGTTCAAACCCTAGGCCAGTTGAGGGTAGCCAGTATGCACTGTCTTACTTTCATCCAGGCGTATCACACAGAATCAATGGGCAGTGATAACATCACAGATTGCCTATCACGTGACTAATCACATACACCTTCCTGACATGGTTGAATGCACACTTCAACACACCCTCCACACAGCCTATGTTCCTGTAAAAGGCTGTACATCAATATGCATCCATCTGAGTTCGGGGGAGGAGGTTGACAGCACCCAATGCATGCATGTATAAACACATCCTGAATCTCCTCATCTGTGAAGCAGACCAACATGTCATCATGGGCTTTTTCTAAACTGACACTTGATATCCCAGCTGTGTGCAACAGACCTGTGTGAGTTGTTAATGCTACATCATGTCTGTTACATCTGTTAGATGTCCTTAAAGAGGTCATCAAGGGCATGCATGACAACAGCACTCTCGTCCCTTTTAACTTGACAAGCCCAAGGCATTTAACACAAATTCACAATGAGGTATTCACCAGTGGCCATATACACCTATATCAGCAAGTGGGTAGAGCACTGTATCACATACGTGGCATCTAAATATGTTGACATGTGTGAAGTGACCTATACCTCAGGTCCACTGATCAGGTCTGTACATCACAGCTGTCTGCTAGGTCCTTTCCTCTCCATTATTAAGTGATGAACATCACAGATGACATATACATCCTGTGCCCAAACAGCTGTCTGAAGGACTACAGATTGTGGGCAATCAATGACTCCAACTGTAATATTAGCATAATACAGACAGTATCAAAGCACACCACTGATTGCTGCCACAGCCATGACAACACATGCAATGACACAAAAACATGGGGCATCTATTACATCAGGAAAACAAATACCCAACCTAAGTATAATGTAGACACCACACCCCAAAATCAGACCAATAAGTATGTGACCTATGTCATGGGGTAGATGGCAAAACTTCCATCAGCATGTTGTTACAGTTCTAACTACTCCATTGTATGCCACATAACTACTGAGTATGTGAAGGACATCCACATCAGAGGCCATAACATCTCCATTGTTCACAGCCTTCATACACCAATATTTAAGTACAATGCACCTTTTTTTATGAACGTCCCTACACATCTTCAGTTGATGCGTAACTGAAGTGTATGACCTTTGTCATACTGAGCTATTGCACATCCTATTGGCCATATCTAGGTATTATTTTTGTGGCATAAACCTTACTGTCTGATGGTGCAGAACCTCCATCTGGTGCACATCAGTCAGATAGCCTATATTGAACATAATGTTGCATACAATTATAGCAATGTTCCTCCTAACACCTTGAGCAGATGTTATGGTGCCAGAACAGTGTGAGTGATTAACCTCATAGAATATGGACATGTCATAATAGTTGCATGAGTGTGTTTCTGCAGAATCACCTCTGATCACTGTAAATCACATATGTTATGTCAGAAACAATGGGATTACAGGTGGTATTATTCTGATGCTGTCCATGATTGTGCTTGCTTCTTTTCATATTGCCCATGATCCTTTACCTGTGTCTTACTTGCTGGAGACCTCTGTTAAGATTATATTCATATTCAGGAAAATCATTTTGCACAGTTTCACAGTATGCACCCTACCCCAATTGTATGTAACATCCCTGATATATGTCTTCTGCATTGTTCATGCAAGAATGCTTATCTCACACAGACATCTTCCCCATTATGTCACCTTGTGTGACAGTCACATAATACACATTTTCACTGTGCAATCTGTACTGTACCATATGGATATGTGATTGGTGTTGCTGCTACAACTGTCTTCCATTGACATGCCCTCATCTGCTGTGCTTTAGGTTGCTTCAGCTGTCCTCTTTCCCCTCTGTTTATTCCTACAATTCATCTGTGTGTCTCTGTTTAATACACACACACTGCCCCCGAGTGTATATTTCACATGGCTGTCCAAGTACCCTTACAAATCTTTTAATCAACTTTGGTACAGCAAGCCAGGAATGGGATTTCACAATAATTATTTATCTAATTATTATTTATTTGACTATTGATTATTTTATAATCTGCACTGCAAACTACTGAGTTTGGACCATATAACAAACTAACATACCTTTCCACTAACCAGAGTTTCATAGAGTGTCCAGATTTTTGCATTATATATCTTTTGTTCTGTTCCTTTTCAAATTTGTGGTTTTCTACCATATCACTGGGATGATCTCAGAACTGATGTGACTCAAAAATTACATACATTTGAGTTTCACACTTCAAATCCTTCAGAAAATGTATCTTCACACAAACCCTTTGCTATTCTAGCACATTTCCAAAGAGCAAATATATCAAACCTGTCCCTATTTCTGGGTCATTGCCCCTCCATTATGTTGATCTTTGTCCAGATATCTTGCACTAAGAGAGTGAAAGATATGAAAACTATTATCTGTTAAGATCTGCTGATTAGTGTGGCATTCTGTGCAAAACCGTGGCCCTTCAGTACTCTGAGTTAAACAGGGTTGCTATTCAAGCTGCCTTACATGGTTTCCTGGCCACCAACACTATTGCCAGCCATGAATCCTCACTTATTTACATTTAAAGGTAGTGCACAGCATGAATATGCAATGAGTGCTGCTACTCACCGTGCATCACTGCACACACATGTAAACTCTCTGTAGGCTCTGTGCGAAGCCTACATGGAGTTTATTGAATCCCACTGTAGGTCTTTGTTAAAAATCAAATAGCTCATCATCTTCAGGCACACCTCCAAGAAAGAGTTTCCAAGAGTCAAATCATCTTAAATCCATTACACTAGACTCTAGACTCTTACAAATAAAAATGTTTTAGTTAAGGGTCATACTACATTCAGGCACACAAATTCTCCTCTCACTAGGCTGGACAAAGACAGTGTGATTGTTAGTTGTTTTGATCGTACCAGGATCTCTGTTAGCCCTTAAGACACTTATCTCACAAATATAACTAAAATATGGTGGTAGTCTTCATGAGGGCAAACAACATCGGAAACAGAACTCTGAAGGATATGCAGATAGGCATATCAGAACTCTCTATGCATGTCACAAAATGGAAGTAAGACTCTGGTCCTGAGTGGAATCCTTTCTTTTCCAAGAAAAATGTTTAGGTACAAAGAAAAGGTTATTGTATTTCACAAATTGCTAAACAGCTGGTGTAATTTCAGAAAGATCCAGCATCTGTCAGCATGGGATGGGATACTCCACCAAAAGGATGGCTTGCACCTCTTATTCCAAGGTTCTGCATAATGGCTAAAGCCACTGCTGCCCACATAGTGCCATTTTTAGGTAGTGTCCAGCTAATGGATATTTCAACATAACTAATATATCAAAACCAAACCAGGATTCCATTAAGGTTGCCCTGCTCAATGTCTGAAGTCCTGACAACAAGAAACTACCTGGTCTTGAGGCTCTTCTGCATTTGAAATGCATTGACAGCTGTGTAAGTGGCGAGTCTTGATTTAAATGTTTAGAAAACACTCATTCCATATATGAGTTTTGTGCCTACCATGACTTTAGACATGATGGCAGCCATGGCGGTATTTGTGACAGAATATATCAGCTCCAGACATACTTACAGAAACCCACACACAGAACTCTTTCTACTCAAAATCATGTTAAACAGAGTCAGTTATTAGATTATAAACTGTTGCAGGGCACCATTTATGTCTCCAGAAAATTATATAAAGTTCCTAAATGGATGTGAAAATTACCCTAGAAACAAGATCAATGTTATTTTAGGAGACTTTAATTACCCCCCGCTAAACTTGAGTATCTATACCTATGATGTAGGATAAGCACAGACGTTTATAGATTTAATGAATAATAACTATATGAGCCACACTGTTAACAAGTTCACTAGAGGACATAATATTGTACCTGGTTCTTATAACTATAAACATTTTTGACCAATATCCCTTCTATCTCCTTTGCCAACTAAGTCAGGGCATAAACTAAATTTCACCTTCAAAATCTTTGTACCCTCTGACACAATATTTTAGAATTTAAGGAATTAAAACATACTAACCTCATTAAATTTTATGTCAAAGTTTCAAAATGTAGTTATAGCAGCATCAGCTCAAATCCTGCTAAAGCACATAGCTTCACAATGGAGTTATGTATCCCATAAGTAATTGTATATAACTGTCAGTCCCAACCAAATCTAAATGTAATCAGAAAGTTAAAAACAGTCCAATCAGGTGGTCCACTAATACTCTGTAATCAAAGAAAAAAATCCTTAAAGTACACAATAGATCAAAAGATCCTGATATCAAGAATAATATAAAAAATTGACAAAAAAAATGAAAAACGCTATCATGTTTACTAGAGTAGCCCAGAAGCTTTATTTGCAATGTGAAGATAAGGGTGACTAAAAATCCTTTTAGGCTATGTTAGGAAACTACCCAACACACAACAGAGCCCTGAACTTATTCATGATGGCAACACCTACCCTGTCTGGTAGACATTGCCAATATGCCAGCAATCAACAAAAAGAATTCCTGTAAAATGCTTCCTCTATTGGACCTGACAATATACCTTTCATTCATTTATTTATTTAGTTATTTTTACTTTTGTTAACCAGGTAAATTAAATAATACAATGATCCTTTTCCAGCTAAAACCCAGGCCAAACAAAAAATGGACATCTGGCTGGTTAACAAGCAGTACTACACATGCAGACCCACTCCTTAAACTATTTAACCAGAGTTTAGCTACTGGCTCTACCCCTGAGGTATGGTGCAGAGCAGTAGTGATGCCACTCTACAAGGATGGCCTACCACTGACCTTGAGAATTATAAGCTAATAAGCCTGACAAGTCCCTCTGCAAAGACATGAAACATATTAGAACTGAGCTGATAAAATATGACATCTAAATCTCATCAAACTAGACTCACATGAGTTTGGATTTGTCAAAGGTAGACCCTGGCCTAATGAATTTGGTTAACTCCTTTGAAAAGGAAACATAGGCCTTTGACAGTGGTCAAGAAGTCCACATGGACCTAACCATGGTATTTGAAGTATGCTTAATTAATTACAAACAGATTCCTATGCAGGAAGATGGATAGCAAACTAGCTAAAACGCAGAACCCAAACAATGAGCAGGAAGCATCCCATGAAACTATCCAGTGGTGTTGCATAAAGCTCAGTAATGGGGTCTCTTTTGTTCAGCATTTACTTTTCTAATCTGTAGACCATGATCCAAGGCCTATTGCTCTGATGCCCAAACCCTTTACCAAGAATGTGCATTCATACATAACTTATATACCAAAAATGGGCTCAAATCAAATGCAAAAAAGTGCCATATTTTTGGCACCTCCTTCCCCAGCATACAGCATAGAAAATAGGTTACCCTTCATAATGTCGATTGCCTATAACTTCATTTCCCTTAACATCAAGATGACAATGTCAAAACTTCATAACAGCAAAATCCCGAAACAGAGAATTTCGTCTCCGGGAAATTAACCACATAGCCACCACTGCCGACCTTTGCCCTTTTCTCCACTGTAGTGCAATCTCAGAGTTTGAATATTTAAGTAGAGGGGGTGTGGGGGCAAAGCCCCTAACTTCAATGGGGTTAATGTGTTTTGGTCGTTTTTTTTTTTTTTTTTTGCCAGCGGTGGCCAAGTGGTTAGTTTCCCGGAGAAGAAATTTGCTGTTCCGAGATTTCGCTGTTATGAAGTTTCAATGTTGTTGCCTCCAAGTTAAGGGAGATGACATTATGGGCAATCAACATTATGAAGGGTAACCAGAAAGTACCTCACTTCAAATTGAAATCTTGGAACTTGACTTGATCATTCCTTCTTCTTTGCTCATTATGCTACAACAGTAGTCAGAAAGATCTCTTACATAGAGTAGATAATTTCCAAACTGATATTATCCAGATGTAAAGAAGTCACTGTCCCCGTATAATCGACATTGACTGCCCAGTTATTCAGTAACGCACTCCATTTGGGTTGTACCCTCACTAGACATTTCACATAACTGGAGTTTCCTAACTGAGGAAAACACTGGCTTAAAAACTCTAAGCCAACAAAGGGTCCAGAAGCACTGTCTCTTTATTAAGCATCTTATAGACTCATGAGGGGTGATCTGTGTCTTGCTTTCCATACCATTAGAAACCCATTGGATGTGAATTGTATCTATCTCCACAAATTAAATTGTCCCACCAAGAGCAGAACTAAACATCAAAAACTTCACTAGCAAAACAATAAAATTGTGGAGAGACAGGTTCATCAGAAAGCACCTCCTGAACCCCTAGAACAGAACCCCCAGGAAATTAAGTGGTGTGATTCATTGTTGTCCTTCAAATGGAACTTTGGTGATTTAATGGGTATTCATAAATTCAACCTGAGCTTGATTGTGCAAGACTCAGTACATTTCTATAAATAATACTGGTGTTCAATTGTTTTAAATAAGGCTTATTGAACAAATTTTAGTAGAACTAAAAGGGAAATCAGTTGCAGACATATCCCCAAATGGACATTTCACGCCAGTTACTCAGCACAGGAACACTGCTGCTTACTACAAAAGACTTGGGGAGAATTCAGTAAAGCCTACACAGACTTTTTTCCATGTAGGCATAGTGGTACAGTGCTTACCCGTAAGTAAGCAGATGTGTGATCCAGTAAATAGAGCATGCCAACACGGTAGTATCCGTGGCATGCATATCACCTCATAAGCAGGTGAATCCCATGCAAATGAGGATGGTAGAGTGATCCAGCAACTAGAAAGGCAGTCCTGCAGACCCAGTGTTGATGTTCACAATGTACATGGAAAAATTCCTTGTACAGGATGTAAAACGGACAACAGGGGCTGTAAAAGTGCACTGACAGTAGCAGAAATAGCATAGTAGACACATATATGTGCAAAACTATCCACTGTGTGTCAAAAACTATATGGAAAATAATTTAAATTAATTTTATTTTTTTTTAATACTCAGGGTATGTTTGTGCAGCACTCAGCAGTGCACAAGCATGCCTTTATGAAAAAAAATAAAAATAAAAAAAGAGTTGAAAACCAAATTTATTAGTATGTGGCAGTAATGCATTATATGACCTTGTGTGGAGTATGCACAATGGTAGACTGTTGTGGTTGCTAACAAGGCAGGCCCTGTAACAGTGCAGTTTCCAGGTAGTGTATCTGGATCTCTATGCAAATAAGTTGGGTTTACTGAATAGCACAAATGGGTATCCGTGTCTGCAGATCCCATCTGTGTAGCACAGAACTGTGCTAATGTCCACAAAAGAGGTAGCTGACATCAAAATGGTGTGTGTCTGCAGTCCTTTAAGCTCATTGGAGCTCAGAGGTGCCTGTTTGCCCAGCGCGGTGCTCTACTGAGCAGGAGTGTGTGTGTACTGTGGCAGCTAAGCTTTATTTACCTTCTAAGCACATGTTTCAGCATGTTTGCATGACGCGCTACTGTGCTGAGCGTGCCCAGCCATGGGGATGTGTCTACTGAATGCTGAGCATTGTTTATCTTTGAGGCATGGGTTTGAGCAGCATGCAACAGTGGTCAGTGAGGAAGGCTGTAAAAAAATGTGGCTGGGAAAGCCAATGAAATATTAATTACTGATATTACTGATGTCCCCTGATTCACTTAAACTAGGACCATTAAAACCCCTTTAATGATGTTCTTGGCAGGTGGAATGCATCATAGGTAGCCAATCACATAGGCTGCACTTACAGGAGAGAACTCTAAAGAATGCATACACCCTAGATTCTGATTATTCCCCCATACTCTGCACCATTGGAGTACAGACTTGGAAATTTTAACTGAGAGAATGCTAGGGGATGCTGCAGGTCTGCTACATCTGCATATGCTGGATGCTGAGGTCAGTGCTGATGCTACTACAGGCAATAGGTCTAGACTGAGAAGGAGAAGAGTGTTCAGGCTCAGGGTAACCTTCCAGGAGCTACATGTGCTGGCACTGTAGAGTACTACAGGGTGGACAGGGATGTACTGCAAGAACTCACTGAGCTCTGCCGCCCTCAACTCAGACCCAGAGCCAACAGAGGGGAACCCATCCTAGTGGAAACAAGGATATATGTAGCCCATAGGGTACTAGCTTCAGGTACTTTCCAAAGACCAACTGGGGACATGATGGGGGTCTCACAGGCATCAGTATCTAGGGTATTCCACCAGTTCCTGGATGCCATGCTACCACATGCTAGTGAGCACATTTATCTAACCCACACTCCTGAGGAGAGGGCCAACAGTATGGCACTGAGGTACTGAGTACCATAGATTGCACTCATGTGCACATCAAGGCACCATCTGATGAAGAAGGTGGGATCTACATCAACCACAAGGGATACCACAGTTCATGTGCAATGCCCAGGACATTATCATTAATGTGTGTGCCGGCAGCCCTTGCAGTTATCATGACTCCCATATCTGACACACATCCCAGGTGTACCAGATATTTGTCAGGGGTGACATCCCGTAAGGCCATTTATTGGGGGATGCTGGTTATGCACTGGAACCATGGATGATGACACCCATCAGAAATGCACGCACACCTACTGAAGAACGCCATAATGAGGCACACACACAAACTAGGACAATCACAGTGCATGTGTTTGGGCTGCTGAAGTCACTGCTCCAGTGCCTTGATATATCTAGCGGAGGCCTGCAGTACTCCCTAGCCACATGTGTATAGATGTTCACAGTATGTGCCATGCTACACAGTATGATCCTGTGGAAACAGCTGCAGTAAGATAAGCAAAGGGAAGGGATACACAGCCCCCCCACCAGTGCCAAGCTCCCCACAGCCACACCATAAAGGGGGACTTGGAAGAGGAACCTCTTGAGGTTGTACCTGTAGGCAGACATAGGCATACCCAATATGCCCTGGCCTTGACAAAGAGACAATGCATTGCACTTACACTGACAACATAGGGCCCTAGGGACTGGCACCTTACTCTGACTCGGATACATATACTAAAAATGATGCCAGCAAGCCCACACAACCTGTACCTAACCATGTGTAGGCTGTGTACTGCATGCATCAGACAGAGTCAGCCCTGAACTACAGGTCTGTCAACTGCTGCAATCGCAAGGTAAGTCATTCTCCTATGCATTACTTGGATGGGGTACTAGACTATGGTAGCATTTGTATGGATCTGATGCACGTATGCAAAGGAATATAGTGGCCTACTGCGCTACTTGCAGCAGAGATCTAACAGCCACTTGGGACAACAGGTACTCTGTCCAATAGTATGTGCCTCATAATATTCACTAGACCACATGGCTGGAAACTCCATTACATTATTCAAAGGAGATGCCAAACAGCAGGGTCACAGGACAGTCTCATGACTGTCTATGCCAGCAGAGCATGGGCTGGTCATCCCCACACCCAACACATCTGTGTTCCCATACAACTGCTGTAACAGTAAGTCTGCAATGATATATATATCAGCAGACCAGACAATTCCAGGGCTGTGACGTAGAATCTGGCCACACGTTGTATTTCCCACATAATGCAGGGGTCACAGTGTATGTCTGTATGTTGTTGAAAATGTGAGGAATGCAACCCGCTCTGTCTGGCAGCTGGTGTAGCTCACTGGGCTAGGGACATTAGCATGGGTGATGCTGTTAATGGTTCAAATCTGGCAGCATCTCTATCTTTTTCATGTAAGGTACTCATATGGTGGTATACCGATAGACCGTCATAACTCCTCAATCTGTTACTGCAAGACAGCTGGACAAAGCCAGAAAGAATGTGGGGACAAAGGGCCAAACCTACAATCAGACATTATACACGCTCTGAGTAACCTAGAAGGTGGCTAGTATAACAGCAAGTTGCAACAGGTCAGATTAGCTGCAGGATATAATGGCCATGCACTTAAATGTGTCAGTAGTAACAACAAATGAGTGCCTGCATTTTACAGTATATTACCGGAAAAGCACAACTGTATGAGGAAAAGAGGAGACATCTGGGGCAAATTGCTGAAGTATGCAGACTGTCACCCCGTGCGTGGTGTTACACCATGCACCGCAGTAACAGCATACCTCTTAACCTCTTAGAGCAAAAAATCCGGCCAAAGCCATGAATAAAAGTGGGGCAAAAGCCCACAAATAGGGGCAAGTTTTAAATATTGCACTTACAAACATACAGAATTGATAGAATAACAGGTCTTGCATTAGCATGAATCTCCTGAGGTGTATGCAGTCTGAATCTCAAATGTCTGTCATTAATTCTTAACTGCAGTCTTTAATGATTTGCCACAAATTTGCCAGAACACCAGAATTGTATGTAACATGGAGCAAAGCTATGAGGCAAATATCTAGATATTCTGTGCAAATCTGTACAGTTGAGAGGTATGAGTCACATATTAAGTTCAGCAAACAGCCAGGGAATGCTTTGGACAATATCATGGAAGTGCTGTTCTGTGGCAACAGATGTAGCAGTCAATGATCTGCAGCCCACAAAATCCCGGGCTGGAGTACAGATAGCTCTGACCTGGAGTCACCTTGTACTTACTGACAGTCACACTGGGCATATCCTTCACTTAGCTAACTTGAGCCCAAGTCTGTTGCCTCTTCCACCCAAAGACCTGCTATGTGGAAATATGTCTGTACATACAGACAGCTACGTATACATACCTGTCTCTCCCTATCCTCCTCACACATGATTTGTGTATCTATCAGTATGTGGCACATATATATATACCTAAAGCATGGTGGACCGACTGGAGACAGACACAGATTTGAGCAATTTTGTTCACTTTTTATTGTTACATATTCAAACTTCATCAGAAATCTAAAGAGGAACATTTCAGTACTGCAGTTATATACTGTACGTATGATGATACAGTTGTGACATATTTATTCAGGGTCAGGTTATCTGATCCATTTTAACAAACATTTAATATTGAGACAGCCATTTAGCCCTGGTGGTGAGTCAGCTCTGAGTTCTATTTGCATTTCAGTTCTTTTACTTCTAGCTGGGTGCTTGATTCTCCGCTGAAGTTGGCAACTTATTCCAGGACCAGAAAGGAGAAACGTGTGGGGGTGTTAAAACAGATGCATGCCTAGCTAGTGTGTTGGTAGAATCTTTTTTCCTAATTGCTTGGTAATGCTCTTTGATTCTGTTGCTCAATTTGCATGTATTCATCCCTACATAAAACGCTTGGCAGTGGTGACATTTGCTTAGGTACACCACAGTTGTGGTGTTACAGTTGAATCTTTATTTGAAGGTAATTGGTAGCCTTCTGTTGGGCATAGTACGTCTGCTGGTGGACAGGATGTACTGGCAGAAATTGCATTGCGTGCAGGGGTGCATGCCTGTGAGGCTTTCTGTTGCATAGGGATTGCTTTCTTTGCTTGTGTGTTCAAATACACTTTTCAGGGAGTGTGTTTTTTTGTATGTGAATGTGGGTAGATCTCCCAGCATTTTGTGCAGTTCTGGGTTTACTTGCAGAACACCCCAGTTGTTGCTGATAGTGTTTTTGATTGCCATGGCGTCATTGGAAATAGGTATGGGAAATCTGGGGAGGTAGCTTTCCCATTTCGCGCTGGGTTTCTTGAACCTATAGATAAGGATCGGTGTGTGCCTGGTGTGTCTGTGCTTTGTGACTTCTAGGATGGTTCTATCCATTTCTTCTGTTAGGTAGTTTTCTTCAAGGAAGAGGTAGCGGAGTTTGCTACATTCAGTGGTGAATAGCGTGTCATCACTAATGAACCTGCTGAGGTGAACATATTGCCCTTATATGATATTCCTTTTCATGAATCTAGGGTGTAGGCTTTTGAAGTCTAACAAATTGTTTCTGTGTGTGGGTTTTCTGTACAGGGTGGAGGAGAATATTAAATACATTTCTTCTAGGCTTAGCGTGATATCTAAGAAGTTCACTTTCAAATCTGCACCTGTGATGGTAAAGTCAAGGAAAGTGATGCTTTCCTTTATTTTTTGAAGAAAAGGTGTCTAGTTCTTTTGCAGTGCTGTCCCACAGAAAGAAGATGTAATCTATATAGCGTAGGTATAGCGCTATATGATCGAATCCTTCAGTATGGGACAGAGTGTCTGCCACCCAGGAGCTTAGCACTAGGTTGGCGTATGAGGGGGCCAGTTTGGCTCCCATAGTGACACCTTTCATTTGTGAAGAATTTGTCCTCTAGTACTAGCCTGAGGAGGGTGGAAAAATGTTTCTGCCCTCTGGACGTCCATTTTTCTGTGCATGGTGAGAAGGTTGCTCACCAGCTGGATGCCATGGTCATGCAGTATGCTAGAATACAGTGCAACAATGTCGAGTGTGACTAGGGTCACTTTTTTGGGGGGATTGTTGCTTTGGTATTGGTAGATCCTGTTGAGGAATTCCCACAAATCTTTTAAATAGTATCTGGCGGTCTGCACTACTGGGTTGAAGAAGAAATCTAACAATTCTGACACAAATTTGGTTTTAGTCCTTTTGGATGAAACAATGTGTCTGAGTGGGGGATCCACTTGGATGTTGTGGATCTTCAGGATACCGAAGAGTTTGCTCACTTCAGGAGAGTCAACCCGCATAAAGTCTACTTCTTCAGAGATGTAATTTCTCTGTGCTAGTTTTAGAAGTGTTGCGTCTATGTACATGAATTTCAGTAGCACTTCTTCTTTCGTGATTATACGGTAGTTCTGATAGTTTGTAAGTACTTCTTGCATTTTAAGGACATAGGTGGGGCTTCCATAATGACTATTCCTGCACCTTTGTCTGCTTTAAATACTTTCAAGTTTTTGTTTGCCCTGATTGCTTGGAGGGCTACCCTTTCCTCTTTGCTGAGGTTGTTTCGGAACACTTGGGTTTTATTTTGGAACAATGTTCTCAGTTCATTTTCACACACTTTGGAGAAGATGTTAATATAGTTGTTAAGGGTGGGGTTGAAGATGCTTTTCCTTTTTAGGGGTAGTGGCCCTGCTTCACTATCTTTTGAGCTACACAAAATACTTGAATTACTGGGTGAAATAGCAGTGAAAGAGTTGCTGTATGCATTGAGCCTGCTGAGAGCAAGCACTCCATGTTCTGTTCTGTTAAGGGTCCAGTATCTTTGTGGGATGCTGGTACATCTTCCTGGTGTAGAGACGTGGTCACTGTTCTCTCTGCTTAAGCAGTATGCATTAGGGTTTGGCGTACTGCTGGATTGGGGTGATTTGCCCTTAAATGCTGACTCTGCGTCATAGTTACCTGGAGTGGTTGAACTTGTGCTCCTTCCGGTAACTGCGTTTGCTTCTGTGCAATGGGTACTTGTGACTGCATGGCCATTGTGACACAGTTCAAGGTGGTGGCTGTGGAGCACGCCTGTTGCTTGTTTCTCTGTGGCCGACCAATTAACGTAGTCCTGCATGCGGTTCGCAACTCGTTCTGGGCTGTAGGAAGGGGACACATACAACTTGCTCTGCAAGATCTACAATGACACAGGGCTACAAGCAATGAAAGTACTAATAACCCACAACAACAGTAAACTAGAAGAACTCAAAGAACAAATAGTTGTGATGAATGAAACCATAACCCAACACCAAGGGTTCAGCTTTCTCAGCTTGAAATGCCAATAGTAACATCTGCAAACATGTTACCTCAATTACTCAAAAGAAAAATAAGAAATCAATGAGAGACTGGCAGGAATACCAAAATAAAACTGCATACCCAGTCAGCAGCAACAATGCTAAACAAAATGTAGATACCAATGGAACCACTACTAGTTCACCTATTACAAACATAAGGCAGCATGCGGAAAACAATGACCAGGAAGAAAACGCACAACAGCTGGACACACACAGAGATGGGCCAGGACCACAAGGAGATGCAGCATCAATGAGGCAAGCGCGGACTTGCAACCATGCCAACGCCAATCAAGCTCCATGGCCAAGCCAGCCCATGCTGCAAGTTGTTAGTGGACTGTCACCCATGCCCAACAACAACATGAGCAGATACAAGACCCGTAACCACCAGCAGGATTTTTACCATGAACACAGACTCAAACCCTCCAGACCCTCCTGCCAGACCACCTCGAGGGAGAGGGAGACCACTTTGCACAGGAAGAGGGAGAGGAAGGGTGCACTACAGAAACAAAGTGACCACACCCAACAACAGCGGGCCACAAAGTGATAAGTAGCAATGAAGAGAACAGCAGTGATGCCACCACAAATATAATAAGTATTTTCAACCTGTCAAAAGAGACACTGGACACAGACACCAGTGAATTCCTTAAAAAAGGGCTCAATTTCATCCTGGCTCAACGAGCCAAAAGCACAGAAGTGATCCTGGACTTAAAACTTTACTGCCGGAAACTGAACCTCAAACATTGTTTTAAAAGTAAAAATAAAAATTTAAACAATCTTGCTTTCTCTGTGCCCTCAAACACACTTAACAACCACGCTGAATGTAATGTGTCTTTCAGTTCCAATGATAACATAGAAAGTGCATTTGATAATTCAGAAAGTTTATTTGATAACACTGTCAGTTTGCTTGATAGCTTTGCAGATAATAGCTCTGCATCTGATAAATCCAATGTAAGTTTCACTAGTCTGCGTAACGACCAATCTGCAGCTGAAACAGATGGTATACTAATCTTGTCTAATGCAATACAGCCTAACAGCATGGTAGAAGCAGACAGCCTAGAAATGCCTTTCTTAGACAACAGAGAGGTGTACAATAGAGATAGTAGAGTTGAGAGGTGTACAATAGAGATAGCAGAGTTGATAGTATTGTGGCTAAACCTATGTTTGTTCATCAGTATGTAAATGCAATGTATCTTGACCAGCTGAATGATGAGTAATATATTGAAGCATACAATGAATCGCACACTATATGTCCCACCATGTATGATAATGCCAAAGTAATAGATACTAGGCTAGCTAACAGAGAAGCGTGCAGCGAGGCAAATGGAGCAACAGCCCCATTAACTACCCCTTCCTACAGCCCAGTACGAGTTGCAAACTGCATGCAGGACTACATTAACAACTGGTCGGCCACAGAGACTGAGCAAGCACCAGGAGTGCTCCACAGCCACCACCTTGAACGGCATCACAATGGCCATGCTGTGACAAGCACCCATTGACCAGAACCAAATGCAGTTACCGGAAGGAACACGAGTTCAACCACTCCAGGTAACTACGAAGCAGAGTCAGTGTTTGAGGGCAAATTACCCCAATCCAGCAGTATGCCAAACCCTAATGTGTACTGCTTAAGCAGAGAGAATAGTAACCATGTCTCTACCCTTGCAAGAGGTACCAGCGTCCCACAAAAAGACTAGACCATTAACAGAACAGAATATGGCGAGCTGCCTCTCAGCAGGCTCAATGCATACAGCAACTCTGTAACCGCTAGTTCCCCCAGTAATTCAGGTATTTTGTGTAGCTCAGAAGATAGCGAAGCAGGGCCACCACCCCTGAAAAGGAAAAGCATCTTCAACCCCACCCTTAACAACTATATCAACATCTTCTCCAAAGTGTGTGAAAATGAACTGAGAACACTACTCCAAAATAAAACCCAAGTGTTCCGAAAGAACCTCAGCAAAGAGGAAAGGGTAGCCCTCCAAACAATCAGGGCAAACAAAAACTTGAAATTACTTAAAGCAGACAAAGGTGCAGGAATAGTCATTATGGACAACCCTACCTATGTCCTTAAAATGCAAGAAGTACAAATGATCAGAATTGCTGTATAATCATGAAAGAAGTGCTAGCAAAATTCAAGTACATAGACGCAACACTTCTGAAACTAGCACAGAGAAATTACAACTCTGAAGAAGAACTTAACTTTATACGCATGGACTCTCCTGAAGTGGGCAAACTCTTCGGTATCCCGAAGATCCACAAAAGATAAGTGGATCCCCCACTCAGACACACTGTTTCATCCAAAAGGACTAAAACAGAATTTGTGTCAGAATTGTTAGATTTCTTCTTCAGCGCAATAGTGCAGACCGCCAAATACTACTTAAAAGAATTGTGGGAATTCCTCAACAGGATCTATCAATACCAAAGCAACAACCCCCCCCCCCAAAAAAAGTGACCCTAGTCACATTCGACATTGTTTCACTGTATCCTAGCATACCGCATGACCATGGCATGCAGCTGGTGAACAACTACCTCACCAAACACAGAAAAATGGATGCCCAGAGGCAGACACACTTTGCGCCCTCCTCAGGCTAGTACTAGAGAACAACTTCTTCACTTTTGAAGACTGCATCTACCAACAACTGAAAGGCATTACTATGGGAGCCAAAATGGCCCCCACATACACCAACCTAATGCTAAGCTCCTGAGAGGCAGACATGCTCTCCAAAATTGAAGGGTTTGATCATATAGCACTATACCTATGCTATATAGATGACATCTTCTTTCTTTGGGATGGCACTGCAAAAAAACTAGATACCTTTCTTCAAAAAATAAAGGAAAGCATTACTTTCCTTGACTTCACCATCGCAGGTGCAGGCTTGAAAGTGAACTTCTTAGATGTCCAACTAAGCCTAGAATAAATGTCTTTAAAATTCTCCTCCACCCTGTACAAAAAACCCACACACAAAAAATTGGTTAGACTTCAAAAGCCTACACCCTAGATTCATGAAAAGGAATATCATAAAAGGGCAATATGTTCGCCTCAGCAGTCTCGTTAGTGATGACATGCTATTCGCCACCGCATTTAGCAAACTCCGCTACCTCTTAATTCAAAAAAAACTACCCAGCAGAAGAAGTGGATAGAACCATACTAGAAGTCACCAAGCACAGACACACCAGGCACACACCGATCCTTATCTATGGGTTCAAGAAACTCAGTGCAAAACAGGAAAGCTACCTCCCCAGATTTCCCATACCCATTTTCACTGATGCCACAGCAATCAAAAAACACTATCAGCAACAAGTGGGGTATTCTGCAAGCAAACCCAGAACTGCACAAAGCGCTGGGAGATCTACCCACATTCACATACAAAAGAACGCACTCCTTGAGAAGCTTATTTGAACACACAAGCAAAGAAAGCGATCCCTATGCAACAGAAAGCCCCACAGGCTTGCACCCCTGCACACATTGCAATTGCTGCCAGTACATCCTGCCCACCAGCAGACTTACTATGCCCAACAGAAGGCTACCGATTACCATCAAAGAAAGCTACAACTGTAATACCACAAATGTGGTGTACCTAAGCAAATGTCACCACTGCCAAGCATTTTATGTAAGGATGACTACGTGCAAATTGAGCGACAGAATCAATTTACTGATTCTTTTAATTCTATTGATATTGATCATTACCAAGCAATTAAGAGAAAAGATTCTACCAACACAGTAGCTAGGCATGCATCTGTTTGTAACACCCCAACACATTCCTCCTTTCTGGTCCTGGAAAAAGTTGCTAACTTCAGCGGAGAATCAAGCACCCAGCTAGAAGCAAAAGAACTGAAATGGCAAATAGAACTCGGAGCTGACTCATCACCAGGGCTAAATGGCTGTCTCAGTATTAATGGTTTGCTAAAATGGATCAAATAACCTAACCTTGAATAAATACGTCACAACTGTATCACCATACGTACAGTATATAACTGCAGTACTCAAATGCTCCTCTTTAGATATTTGATGAAGTTCAAATATGTAATGATAAAAAGGGAACAAAAGTGCTCAAATCTGTATCTGGCTACAGTCTGTTTTTTTCTACTTTGATCATCTAGGTTTGCCACGCTTTACATTTAGTTTCAGTTTACCTGTTGATATTACCACCTGAAATTAAGTCTCTCTCTCTCTCTCTCTCTATATATATATATATATATATATATATATATAAAAGCTCCATATATCTCCTCATAACACATTCACATAATGTACACACAGCAGCAGTTAGGGGGACATCCCTGTTATACACATTTAAATATATATATATATATATATATATATATATATATATATATATATATATATATGTGTGTGTGTGTGTGTGTGTAGGGGTGTATGCATGTCCCCATGTACCCTCAGAATGCTGGGGTTATTTGCACATACAAATCACAACAGTTGTCTGATGGAACCAGACCAAAGCCACAACAGTACATAATTCACTCACCCAAAGACCCCTGTGCCTGCAGAATGTCACCTTGTAGATATATCAGCTGAGCAGGTGGTTTAATGTACACTGGTTGCAACACATTCCTTGGACAGGCCATATAGTCCCTGGCTACATATCTGCCTATCAAATTGCAACCAGCCACATATGACCATACTGGTAACTGCACACACATAGCAGGGATAGTACCAAGTATCCCATTCCTAGGGCACTAGATACAATAACAGTATCAAGCAGTATCGCTCTGCAGGCCACACATGCTGTCTAACACAAGGCCACTTTGCGCACTCCACAAGTACTGTGCCAGCATCCTCATATACAACAGGCATACCCTGTGGCATATGCAATAAGTACTACAAGCTATAGTATGCAATACTAGATAGGTAGGGGTTCTAATCTCACATCTTCCACCTTGTGTGTGTGCGTGTGGAAATATATTCTATTGCAGCACTACAGACATGCCCATCTGGCCTATCTTTGTACAATAGTTATGTATTTTAAGGCCTTGTGACTACCTGCTTGCCTCTATCTTGCCCTCCTTTACAAGGCCTGCTGATGTCATCCACCTTAACAGTGGTGGCTGACAGTCGAATGTCAGGTAAACTCTGTGGCACATGCGACAAGTACTGCAAGCTATTATATGTACGAGTTCTAATTTCGCATCATCCAATGTATATGTGTATGTGTAAATATATCCTCTTGCAACACTACAGACATGCCTGTAAGGACTATTTTTGTGCAACTGTTATGCTTTTTAGGGCCATGTGACTACCTACTGGCCTCTCTATTTTCTTTCTTTACAAAGCCTGCTGGTGTCATCCACCTTAAGAGTACTGGCTGACAATCTAATATCAGAAAAACTCCATGGCCCTTCCAATAAGTACTGCAAGCTATAGTATGTACTACTAGTTAGGTAGGGGTTCTAATCTCACATCATCCAACTGTGTGTGTGTGTGTGTGTGTGTGTGTGTGTGTGTGTGTGTGTGTGTGTGTGTGTGTGTGAATATATCCCCTTGTAGCACTACAGACATCCCCAGATGGGCTAAACCTGTGTAATGGTTATGCATTTTATGGTGCTGTGGCTAGCTGCTGGCCCTAAATGCCCCCCCTCTAGAAATGCATAATTGATGTCCGCCACCTGTCAGACCCAGATACAGGATATTTGTACATGTATCAATTCCATCACCACACCTTGTTGATTTGTAGGTTCAGAAAACCCAGGTGATACGTAGCATATGTAGCAGACCTTAACACAAAATATGAATGCATGTGCACATTGACTGCCATCATTGTCCCCGATAGAGTGTTCTACACATAGTCACCTAGGGAGCCACGCATGTACACTACCAAACCTTGCTGTTGTCATATAATGAAACATACACATGTCCGAGACATACCTGTCATTCTGTAATACTCCTGCCAGTACAACATCATGCAACATAAGATACACAAAGTCCGATGCATAGTCATGCCACATGCCAGCATGCAGTACCCATAGTGGGCCACAACAAATAGCATGGCAAAACAATAGAGCATCACACAAGTACATGTTGGGTCTATATCACATTGTCAAAGTTTTACAACTTCGAATGCTATATGGTCAAACCCATATGTTCGAAGTTGTAAAACTTCGAAAACTTAAAAAAAAAAAATAATAAAAAACGTACCTGACGGTTGTAAGGAAGCCCCCATGCACCCCGAAACCCCGGTCTTTAAATATACCAACTCTGAGATTGCACTACAGTGTAGTAAAGGCAAATCTTCCCTTTCTGCACTGTACTGTTTTGCAGTGGGGTCTCGGAGTTGGTATATTTAAAGAGCATCAGGTGTGGGGGTGCAGGGGGACTTACCCCTTGCTTACACCTGCCAGATAATTTATTGGCAGGTTTATTTTACCGGATCCCTTGTTCTAGGGAATTGGGTGGGATGGTAAATCTGTAGCAGCTACCTTTATATAGAGCTGTGTAGTTGCAGCCTTCTACACATAGGGAGGAGTGTGAACACTTTGGGGGACAGCAAGCTGTATGTGTAACTGCGGCAGCTGTGTCAGGCCTGTTGTTATGGCAGAGCCAGGGTAGTGGGTATTCTATACAGTCCAATCAGTGAATATGCTTAGAGTATATTTGTCATGCAACAGTGCAAATAGCAAAGTAGTAGGCAAGATGTCCACTGGATGGCAGAGTTGTGCAGCAGTAGTGTTGTCGCCTCACAGCAAGAGATTCTCTGCTTCAGTTCTCGGCTGGAGTACCTTCTGTGTGGAGTCTGCATGTCCTCCTTTGTTCATGTGGGTTTTCTCTAGGTACTCCCATTTCTTTCTACGTTATAAAGACGTACATCTGGATAGTTTCTCCCTGGATCTCCACTGAAAATTGGCTTCATTCCATATCAGACTTTTTGGTAAACAAATGCTAAATAAATATAGTTAGGCTATATGAATATTTGCATTGTGTCTTTGCCTGCAGGCCTTTGTCTTGAAAAACTGGTTGGCAGTTAACCTGTGGGAATTAAGATTGCAAGACACAGTCGGTACTTGCCGTCTTCACAATAATGTAATTGAAGTGCAACACAACACTGGATTTGAACCCTGGAGTTTGTGGCAAAATGTATTAAATGCAATGCATTTAACAGACTGAGATACTAAGAAATTATAAAAGTATCAATATTTGCAAGATGTATGTGCACATATACAGGCTGTGAGAAACATTTCTACATCCATGATTATGTGCATGGCTTTATATGGTTGTATTTCTGTGCCAGGATCCCAGGTGAACATGCACTTTGCCATTGCTGCCTTAGCAGGTGTCTTACCACAGGTTGCTGATAAAAGCGCACATATACCAGATATCACAGGCCTCACTGACATCTATTATTATGTTTTTGGCTTTCCACTGGTGCATTATTGCACCAGGGTCTAAGATACACTCTTATTTTTCCAATTACATTTTTATTTCATTTACATGCTTAATGACTATAGGTAGCAATCAGTATGTATTTCTGGAAACACCCATGTAGCTGAAAGTCTGTGTGGTATGGTGGGTTAATGCATTGGGCTATAGTTAAGAGTGGCCCTTGTTCAAGACCTGGCAGAGCTATTTATTTTGTACATCTGAGTAACAATGAAATAAACACATATAGACATTAAAGCACTTTAAAGCACAGTAAAGCTTATTTAAGCTGAGCTAAGCAGAGTGGCATGCTGCTTTGTGCAAATGCGAGCTAAAAAAGTATAAAGATAAGAAAAACAGGGTGATAGGACAGTGGTGAAATGAGAGTAAGCAGGGGGAAAAACATAGTGAAAAGCAGATAGGGATGTGCAGGAAAGGTGTAGGAAAGAACCATAACTATCCTTTTCTTGTACAGCAACAGATGTGCATTTTGATAGATTCTGTAGATGAATTTGGACTCTCAAACCTTAGAGAGAGGAGTGAGGACAACATAAATGTGTTGTACAGTGGACACATGCAAAATCAACAGCTATGTATGGGACGATGTTTTTGTGGGACAGGTGCCCATTTTGTTTTTTAAGGAGAGAGTGGAATGTTGGGGAAGGGACATAGGCACATGTGGGGAGTAAGTTGGGTAGGATAGGCTACAATAGCAGACAGGCAGGACAGACAAGGTAGCAGACAGGGGTGATGTTTGATACATGAGAGGGTAAACACCTTGGATGGGAAGGGTGTTGTGGAATCCGAGATGCATGTGCCTCCAGATGGCAGCAGCGTGACTCACATCCCCACCCATGGGGCAATCAACACTGCTCCTTCACTGCCCTAAAGGTGGTTGGGCTGGAGGCTGGGCACCAGGGCCAGCCTGCCCCACCAGGTTGGCCAGTGTGCCCTCAATCTGGTGCAGGAATGGTTCATAAGTCTGCTGAACTATCCTGTGCACCATGACCGGCAGTTGTCTTCAGGTGACAGCAACCCCTCTGACACCACTCCCGGGGGAGGCCAGGCCCCATCCCCTGAGGCAGTTGCACCCAAAGGTGGTGCAGGGGCAGTGGAGAGTGCACCACCAGCCTGAGTCCCAGAAGTGCCAGGACCCAGTGCCACAGCTAGTTGAGGCAAGGTAAGCAGATCACCAGGAATTGGCCTACCTTGACTTGCTGTGGTGATGGAGGTATAGCAATAGATATAGATTAGTTATGAACAAAACATTGTTAGTAATAACAGCATGCCAGAATAGTGGAAATAACCCAAGTACATATCAATGCATATTATGTGAAAAACAACAATAAATAACAGAGCAGTCAATATATTAACAGCATGCCAGTAACAGTTACAACATAAGGCCAGCAAAATAGGTAATTCAACAAGATATGTTAATATGTAACCATTATAAAACATAACAATAATAAAATCCAAATACAGTTTAATGTAACAACATATGTTAATATTAAGAAAAACACAAAAGGCCAGGCACCAGAAACCTCTGCAGCTGTAAAAAACGAAGAACAGGATGCACACAAAGCTGCTGAGAGTAGGCTCCAGAATCCATAATGAACTTGTAAAATACCAGGAAACGAATCTATGCAGAACTGCTTTATTACAACACACTAGTGCTTTCACAAAATGCTTCTTCAGGTGTAAAACTGATACAAAAAAACACACCTTAAATAGCCAGGTCGAATAATCACATGATGCACTCTAATTAACTTTTAAAAGGGAGACCTTAAAATCAGTTTAAAACATACATATACACTACATATACACTATTAATAAAACATGCACCCTGCATAAAGAACAGATATATAACAATATATATATAAGCACATTCTAATGAGCACATAAGCATATTTAATAAACAATCTACGATTATTATAAAACAGAAAATAAAAATAAAAAACAAATAAATATATAAAAGACAGGAATTACCTATGTAGAGCTCTTTTACCAAGAACAGGCTTCAAAGGCACCTGTTCATTTAAACCATGACCATAATTGGCTCTAAGCATGACTATCCACCTAGCCTCTACTTCCTCAGTTCTAGCTCTAATATCACCCACTCTAACACTCTCATATGTCCTAGAGACAACCATAAACATAAACTTATGTTGTACACTCATATTTTGTACATGCTTAGCTAAAGCATTAGTATTACTCCCTTTACCTATATGGTAATAATGCTCTCTTGTTCTATCCTTTAGAGAACGATCTGTCTTGCCAACATAGAAACATCTACAGGCAACACAGTTAGCTAAATAAATCACGTGCATGTCACGTGCATGGTTTCACAATCAGCCTGAACCCTGATGTCATACACTCTTCCTGTGTCAGGATGTGCAAAGAAAGGCTCTTTATTAATGTACTTGCACTGCGAGCATTTACCACATGATCTAGTACCAGGTACTGTCGGGGCATACTTTACTTCCTTAACATTACATAACCTTCTTTTTAAATTCTTCTTATTCTTAAAAGTGAACTGAGGTCTGGGGCCTATAATTTCACTTAATTGTGGATCAGTTAACAGAATATCCCAATGTTGGCTAATAATTTCAGTATACCTCATAACATCTCTTGAGTAAGGAATACAAACCTTAATATTATTTGCTCTATTGGTATTGCCACCAGCTGACCTTTCTGAAAAATACAGTTTGGCCCTATGTTAATATTAAACCATACCCAATGAATTACCATTATAAATAAATGCAGATAAGGGGTGGGGAGAGAGAAACAGTCCATTAGTACTACTATAGGCTACTTACTTGACAAAAGTGCTACTATCTACTCTGCAGGTCTGTCCTTTCTTTATGTGTACATGTCCCCTATAGGTGCTGTAGCATGTACATACCTCTCAAGCTATTCATATGGGATAGTATAGACCAGGCAGTAACAACTGCAGGTACACAACTACACAGAACATGCACATCTGGTGGACCTATATAACTACCAAGGTGTACTGTGGGCTGATGTAGCGATACTTTGCTATTTAGATAATCATGTTGCTGGTATTCCTGTGACAGAGGAGTTACACAATATTAATTACATTACATGACAGTGTGACACTTGGGAGATATATATGTATACAGTAGAGAAACTAAACGACTATCATGCCTTGCTTGGCAGGCATGGGGTTTGAACCCAGTAGCAGGGACTGCAGAGGACATCTGCATGGAGTGTATGAACTGACTGCAGCAAATTTTTAACAGACACTCCAGGCATGCAGCCATACCAAGATTACACATTTTATTTATTTCATTTTATTATTATTATATTTATTTATTTTATTTTATGCTGTATTTTCACATTGTTGCTAATGGTTTTAACAGTCTGTGACATCTAAACACATAATTATTTACTCATAATATGGCCTACCTCACCCATTTACCTGTAGTTCCTGTGGAGAGAGAATCTATAAACATTACGTGACTGATACTGTAATATTTAGTGCTACGTAGCAATGTATTCGAACCTTGGTTTGTGTGTGGCTAAATGTACTACAGACAGAGCATTTAACAAACTGTACTACTGAGTCATTGCTGATTACTGCATGTCTGACATTTACCTAGAGCTCACCTGGAAACAAAATATGACCTATTATTAGTGCTACAGTTTTATACTATACTGCAGTGACAGCAGAATACACATGCATGGACTACTAGCATGACAGAGATATTAGGTAATCTATACATTACTTTATAGACTGCAGGTGTATGCAATTTGTTGTTATTGGGTTAAAATATCTGTGAAGTCAACAAACAATATCAGATCATGGAGTGGGCTCCCTCACCCATATACCTTGCTTACCTGTTGTCTGGGGATGACAAAGCATTATGAGAATGGTACTATAAGTGTTAAACAATACATTTGGCAGCCATTATATTTGCAGTCTATAGGTCTTAATGTCTTATACTTGACTGCAGCATCTTACCTTACTGCTTGAATGCATGCAGCTGTACAATAGTGGCTAAAACAAGACAATCCTGATGTTCACAATTTACCTTGGTGTTATTGGTATTGGTTCATGTGTTATTGCAGAACAGTTGTCATGATTCAGTTCTTGCAAAACAGGTCTACTTCCACACTTATTGAACTACAGACTTTATTGTATAAACTGTCATGCAGTTTGTGGTATTGTTTCATGTTTTTATTACACAACAGTTGTCAGTATGCAGTTCTTGCAAAATAGGTCTAATTCCACAATTAGTGCACAACAGACTTTATTGTATAAACATCAATGCAGTTGCTGGCAATGTTTCATGTTTTTATTGCACAACAGTTGTCATTATTCAGGTCTTGCAATACAACTCTAATTCCACAGTTATTAAACTACATACAGACTTTATTGTATATACTTTCGTGCACTTAATGTTTTACTCTTTCTTGCTTATTGCACTACACCTGGCAGTATTCAGTTATCAATAACCATGTTCCTCGGCTCTCCCTTGGCAATGCGTCATGATTAATATGCATGGTGTGCTGCTGAGGGGGATCTGGGTACATGGACATGGTACCATTCCGTGTAGGCTCTACACTATGCCTACACAGATTTTATTAAATCATGGGGTGTGATTCCATTAAATTGATATACAGGTAGCACACAACCACTGACGTGACAAAATGAGTGCTCCTGCCCAGTGTTCTGGTGCCATAAATGACTCCTGCCTCTTTTGATTGTGCCTTACAGAATGCATTCTAGATTTGCAGCATAACATCATGGTCACCTTCTGAGAAATCCAGGCCACCACCTTTAGCCTTTATTGCTCACTCTGGTGCAGAAGCTCAAAAAACAGGCAGAAGGAAATCAAAAGAGCAGACAAATAACACAGAGAGTTTCTTTGCTCATTTGAACTTATTTTCATTTTTCCAGTATTTCCATTGGAGAACTGTAATTTATCCCACTTAATCCCAAAGATTCATAAAGAACTCCACCACTCACATTAAGGGCTGCAGTAAAAAGATCCTGTTTTCCACTATGTGGAGATTTGAGATTCAGAGACTTATTAGCAGCAATAAGGAAATACTTCAGTATCAGCTGATTTGCATGTCTCTGTGAGTGCAGATCAGCAATTCCTGCATATTTAGCAGTGGCAGCAGTTGTATCCTGTCAGCACAGGAACTCCCCTCATTTACTCACACACACACACACACACACACACACACACACACACACACACACACACACACACACACACACACACACACACACACACACACACACACATACCTAACACCTGTTTCAGTGTTGTCTGTACATTCCTAATGTCTCCTGTTTCCTGCTCTCATAAGTCATGGATAATTTCAGTCAGACATTAATACCCAACTTTAGAGTTTTATACTTCATATCCTTCAGTAAGTCTATGATAGTACAAGTGAGTAGCAACTTTCTAAATTTGTAGGTGGCATATTTAACATCCATCCCTAATTTTCTCCATACAATGCTACAAGGCTGAGAGGTATGTTTTTTTTTGTTCTCTGTCCTTCCCCCTTGTACATCACAAGCTGTTACACACATAGAATAATGGCTGAACTCTAAGTTTTTTCATGGAATCCCTGGTGTTTAGTGGTGGCACAGAAGACTAATATCCTTAATGGGAGGGTGCAGAGTTGGAATCCCTTTTCCTGCCTTTATGGAACAGTATATATAGAGTATACCTAATGTCTAGTGGCTCTTCCCATCCCATTATGTGTAAATCCCAGTACAGAATGAGAGTTATCCTTGGTGAATAGTGTTTTCCCTGATCCCCATTATATGCAGTATAATTAAAGCACAAGAGGTTATCCTTGCTGGCTAGTGTTCCCTCCAACCCAAGTAGTGAGAGTAATCACAAGTGGTTAGTGTTCCCCTGACCCAATGTGGTTAGTGTTCCCCTGACCCAATGTTACATGCTTTAGGTGTTATACTAGTGGTGTCTGGAGGTTAAGCATCCCAACCCACATAAACAAGCACACATACACAGTCATACATTTAATACACACATACTCTCACACGACCACACACACACACACACACACACACACACACACACACACACACACACACACACACACACACACACTCATATATTCATTACACACACACAAATACACATATTCATGTATTTGGTATGCACACATACATGCATACACATTTATATTCATCACACAGACATTCATATATTCATTGCATACCCACATACAGACATTCAATACACACACATAAACACACACACACACACACACAGGCTCCTTCTCACCTGATTGCACTCACAGACATAATCATTCATTCACCCATACACACACACACACACACACACACACACACATCTACACATCTACCTACCTAGTCTACCTCCTCACAACCCCTCCCCACTAACTGGTAGGCAGATGCACACACACACAACAGCTTAGATACACTCACACACAACAAGCATACACATACACAGACATACAGACACATACGCACACACACACACACACACACACACACACACACACACACACACACACACACACACACACCCTATAACTATCTGGCCACTAAACTCTCCAGAATTTGCTACTACTGCGATGTATGGACATGGCCTTTTAGTCATGGTCATTACCATATGTGGCCAAGAGTGAATGTACTAATCAATTAAAATGAGCAATTCTCTGAATCACTTGGCTTCATAAATTTTTTAGTGAAGTCAGTTCATAGGGGACCGTACATGACTAATTAGCATATGCTTCTTCCCCCAACTGCCTCATTACCAATTAACGTAACCTCAATGCTGCATGTCTTTGTGTTGCAGCAATGTGTAGGGCTGTCTCTGTATCAGAAATGGTTACTGCATGTTGTACACTTCATATACACCTTGCAGTAATCTTCCTGAATTGGGCCCAATGTGTAGTCCATGCATGTGGAACATTGAGTGCCACGTAAGTGTGGATGCACTGTATTTGACAGTACCATTACCAGGACTGGAATATCCTGGTAAACTGGGTATTCCATTAGACTTTAAAGGAGCAGCACAGATTAGACGACAGCAAGCAGAACAAAATGATGGATGTGATACACCAAATACTAGTCATGTTATTGCAATATCTGTGTATATACAGCTATGCCATTCTTTAAGCTTTTGTGTGTGCATGTGCATCTGTGTATGCATGCCTACATGTGTGTGTGCTGAGATGGTTTTTCATGTTGGCTGCATTGCTATATCTACAGTTCTGTCTGCTGTCACTGCCCTGGGGAAGTCTGACTGGTTACCTTTATTTGATATCATACTGCACATTACAAGATATCAATAACCATCTTTTTGGTATACTACATTGCCTTGCTTCCCTGCACATGTTTTTTCTGTTGCTGTCATTTCTTTCATAGCACTGTTATTTGGGCAGTACCTGTGTATGCATATTCTACATCAGATATGCTATAATCTTCCCTTTATATGACATATATTAGAGTTGTATTCCCCCTCCATGTCCTTTTTTACTTTTTTTTTTTCTGGCTAGTTTAAATATCAATGAACTTAGGACATTGTTGCATTATGCTGTTATAGGTACAGGTTAATGTGGCTAGTATAAGACTTATGTTTTCTTTCACAAGTATGAGATGGATTTCCTTAAATTCATTGTTGCAGTATTCTTAACAGATGGCAATTCCCTTACATGGAAGCCCCATGTCCATGCAGTCTACTAAAGACTTGCTTTAAGGTAAGCTGAATGGCACCAAATGCTCCTTGCTTAGCATAGGGCACAAAGGTGACATACAGGCCTACCGTAATCAGAGCTTGTTTGTTGCAAGTCAGAACATATCTTTTCATCATCAATCTGTTCACCTGCATCCATTTTCTGCCAGTTGGATGCATTTTTATTCTCCAGTGACTACCTACACCTGTTTGCTGACTTCTAGCAGTTGCAGATAAGTGCCTCATTGGAGGTTTTGTTTTTTTGTTGCTTTTTTGTGCTCCTTGGGGTTAATGTCATTCAGGAATGGTTAATGTCAGTGTGGGAGACATATTCCTCATAGAGACTGCCATAATAAGTGTCTTTTTTGCCTAGGAGCTTCTCATGACCACGTCTTGTTCAGTTTGTCAGGTATTCGCCCTGAAAACCCTTTGCAGTAGACTTTTTTCCCTTTCCTTGTATCTTGAGAACCAGCATCTTAAGCTTCTCACTAAAGATACAATTAAATGAATCTCCCACCTCCTGGGTCAGCCATTATGGAAAAAAAAGGTGAAAAAGGTATGACCAAAATCTTCTGCTGTCCAGCCTCTCCTGGATGTTTACCCTGAGGTCAAAACTAATCTGGAGGCTCGTCCAGCTGTGTTGTTGGATTTCTCTGCCCTGACTGTGTTGGTGGCCAGTGAGAATCTTGCTAGGCAACATGTTTGAAGAGGCTTTGGAAGCAACCATCTCAGATGTTCAGGGGGAACCATGGTTGGTTTTTTCTGAGAGGCTTAGAGGAGTTCCTTAGATTTTAGTTGGGGAAGAAGGGACGGACGACAACAAAATAAATAAATAATTAAATAAATGCATTCAGACTACAACAAAATAAATAAATAATTAAATAAATGCATTCCTTGAATGAGACAAAGGCATGCGTTACACATCCAGTATGGCTGTCAATGCCCATTCATAGATTACAGCTGCAGCGGCTATGCTTTAAAGCCAAATTGCACTATGGCAAAGTGCTGCTGCAGCCGTTTGGTTTCGGCGATGTAGCTCACAGGGAAATGTCTTGCGAGCTACACGCCGGAATCCGGGGAAGAAGTTCCTCTGAAGGTTTTCAACTGCTGTTCTGGGTTTGAGCCTTCTCAGTTTTTTGGAGGATACATTCCCTTAAAAAGAAACAAAGATATTAAACACATTTCTTCTGCTGATAAGGATCCACAAAGTGAGTGTCAGGTATTCACCCAGGGGCTATTTATTGCTTTAATGTCCTTAAAGCCTCCTTGGGTGGGTTCGGTTCCTGCTCCTTCTTGGTTCTCTACTCTCCTTAGAATGCCTAGTAACAGGATTTTTCTGTTGATGAGTCAGATTCTGATGATGAATCCCTGACTTATTCAACTCAAATTCCTTCTTCTTTGGACTATGAGTTGGAAGATGAGGAATCTATTAGTCCTGGTAATCCTTTTGAGGAAATTTCCTTTGGGGACACACTTTCTAGGATGATGGATGGGTGGTGCAGTGATGCAGCAGTTAAATTTTCACCTCACAGCAAGAGGTTCTCCAGTTCAATTCTCAGCTGGGGTGCCTTCTGGGTGGAGCCTGCATGTCTTCCCTGCATTTGCGTGGGTTTCCTCTTGGTACTCCAATTTCCTCCCGCACTTCTCCTTGGGCCTATGCTGAAAATAGGCTCTGTTCTAGCTGGACTTTCCCAGTCAACAAATGTTAAATAAATAAATGGATTTTTCTAAGTGGTATTTTGTTCAGGTCTCTAATATCCATAAGAGGTACTATGAGTTTCTGCAGTTGGAATGACTGCTTTGCTGGATGCTTTTTCCAATGCCTATGATGTGCCTGATTCTCTGCCCCCTGCTCCCAAGTAGCCTCAAAAGTTTTATACGGTGGCTGAGGATTGCTATTTTTAATATAAAGGTCCTACTGCTGACCTCTCTCTAGTGTCTGTAGCCTCAAATAAGCCATCTCAAGTGCTTTCTTCACCCAAGTTACTGCCTTCGGACAAGAACAGTAGAACTATGGAAAGGCTAGGTAAGAAGGCATACACTTCTTTTACTTTAGCTTTTAGGGCTACTGATAATCAGAGCCACATGTCTCGGTATGTGTTGACTCTTCTTTTTCAGGCCTGTCAACTTATTTTTGATTTTCCAGACTTTGAGGGTAAAACATCTGCTCTTTCCTTGCTAGGGACTTCCTGTCAAGTTATTCATCATTCTTTTTGTGTCTATTTTATGACGATGAACATTTAGATTGTCCAACACCTAAATGTCAACACCTAAATGTCAAATGCTGAAAACTGCGAATGGCCAATTATGCAAATTTTTCCCCATGAAAAAATTTGCTTGGCCAAAAAAAAAACTTTAAAACCCTAACCAAGTGGGGGGGGGGGCTTCACCCCCACACCCCTTAACTAAATATACCAACTCCGAGATCGCTCTACATAGGGGAAAAGTGCAAATCCCCGATGACGGCCAAACAGATTTTTTCCCTGGGAAAAATTCACGCAATTGGCCGTTCGTTGTTTTCAGCATTTGACATTTAGGTGTCGATGTTTAGGCATTCAATAATCTAATTGTTTGACAACGTGATAGGGACACTTCTTTTTAATATGGTTATGATGCAGCAGATGCCTCTTCTAGGGCTGCTGTTTTTTGGTTCAGTAATGAGGAGGTATTCTTGGCTTAGGCTTCAAACTCTGATTATATTAAACGTAAGTTGATGGATGCTCTTCTGGATTCTAAACCTTTGTCTGGGGAGGAAGCTGCTGGTTTGTTTAAGTCCCTTCAGGATAAGGGTAGGGCTTGGCAAGAACTTAAACGTGTTTGATTCTCTTGTGCCTATATTTCAGAGACACTACCCCGCTAAGCCTGCCTTTGCTTATAGGCAATACTGCCCTTCTACTAAAGCCAAGAAGAATGGCAAACATGATCCTCTTGTTAAGACTACTCAGTTTTCAGGGATTCTGAAGCCTTCCTTCCAGACAAAACAGGGGCTATATGACTGTTCATCTCTTCCCAGCCACATTCCTCTTTCTCTTCCTGTTTGGCTTCAGAACATTAAAGATTTTTCAGTTCTGTTGATCATTTGTCAGGGATAATTCATGGTGTGAAAACCCATCCTCCTTTAATGGGCATTCCTCAGTTTTCTTGGAAACAACTTCCCTTTTGTCCAGGGGTTCTTCTAAATCTCTTGACTCAGGGTACTATTAAGAGATGCCTATCTCCCAAAGGGGGAAAGGGTTCTACTCCAGACTGTTTCTAGTGCCCAGAGAAGAGGGCACTTTGAGATCTATTCTAGACCTCTCTCATCTAAACACTATTCTAAAAGGCCTTCCTTTTGGATGTTATCTACTCAGATTCTGTTTTCTCTCTTGCTCCCTCAGGCCTTTATGCTGTCTCTAGATCTCAAGGATGCTTGTCTCCATATTCCTCTTTTCAGGAAGTGTTTGCATTTCTCTGTTGCTTCCTGGCATATTCAGTTCTGCTTTGCCTTTTGGCCTTTCCACTGCCTCAGTGGTGCCCACCAAATGGCTTGCTCCTGTGATTGCTTTTTGCAGGCTTCAAGGGATCCACATATTTCCTTACTTAGATGACCCGTTGATTCAGGTGTCCTCTCCAGAGACCCTTTTGCAATATCTTCATTTTGTCTTTTCCATTCTTCAGAGTCTGGGGTCACTATAAATTTCACAAATAATTCTCTGACTCCTTCTCAGGATCATGTTTTTTTCTGAGTTGCAAAATTCAGATGGTGACAATGCTTTAATCCCTGCCTCCTCAGAAGGCCTTAACTCTCATTTCTTTCTTTCACACTCTTCTTCCTTTGACTTTCTTTACCACCAGGAAGTTTCTAGGAGCTCTGGGTTTCATGACATCCCCTATTCTGATGCTCCCTCTGGCCAAAATTCACATGAGAAAGGTTAAGTGGTTTCTGAAGTTAGTATGGCTTCAACATGCATATTCTCTAGATTTTATAATTCCTCTTCTTACCTGTTTCAGACAGAAATTTCACTGGTGGATGCAGCAGTTGTCTCTGAATCCAGGGATCACTTTTCATCCCACTCTTCCCCTTCAGGAATTGTTCACAGAAACTTCAGACATGGGATGGGGTGTGACATTTTGCTCCCTAAAGTTACAGGGGGCATGGTCACCTCCTCAGCAGAAAGAACACATCAATGTCAAACAGATGACAGCTCTTCTGCTGAATCTTCAGGCATTTCATCTTCTTTTCTCTCCAGGGCCTCTCAAGATGTTCACAGACAACACCACAGTGATGTGGCATATCAACAAACAGGGAGGAAAGAGATCTTATCTTCTTTGCCAGTTGGCATTTCTGGTATGGGATCTTGTTGTCAAAGTATCAAATGACTGTTCAGGCAGCTTATATCTATTCTCATCAGAACACTATGTCAGACACTCTGAGCAGGTCCTTAACTCAGTCCGATGAACAGACAACTTCCTCAGTTTTATGCCAAAGTTCCTAGGTTCTTTGGTGTGGAAGGTGAACACCCTCTCATTTTCTTAGAATGCAATGTTTATTTATGCATTTCCTCCCCTTTCTCAAATTCCAAAAGTCCTGTTTAAGATTCAACAGGATGCTCCCAAAATCTTGTTGGTGGCTCTGTTTTGGGTGTCACAGCACTGGTTCCCTCTACTTTTGCATCTAGCCATGGGTAATCATCACAAGTTACCCCACAGGGTGGATCTATTCACACAAGACAAGGGATCTGTCATCCATCCCCACCTGTCCATGCTTCAGCTGACACTGCCGGTGATATATTTTTGATTCCTCTTAGATACCTTTTCTCTGAGGATGTGCTGCAAGTCCTGCAGGAGGCCAGGAAATTTACTACTAGGAAATCCTACTTATCCAAATGGAAGAGGTTTTCTATTTGTTGTTTCTATCTCCTGTAACCTGGAAACACTTACTGTGGATGTTCCTTTGGTTGACTCTTATCTGTGTAATTTGCTCAATTCTGGTTTGGCCTATTCTTCTATTTAGGCCCATGTATTAGCTCTCTCTGCTTGTCTGCCTTTTTATCCTCCTTTAGCTTCTAAATTTGATGTTAATCAGTTTCTTAAATACGTCCTTAGTATTAGACCTCTCAGGAAGCCTGTTCCTCCTCCCTGGGCTCTTAATTTTGTTTTGGAGAAGTTGACTCAGTTTCCTTTTGAGCCTGATATTTCAGTTTCCTTGCAACATTATTCTGGGAAGACAGCTATTTTCTTAACTTTTACTTCTGGCAGATGGGTACCTGAGTTGCAAGTCCTTATGGCTTGTCCTCTATTTTTGATCTTTCATGAGGACAGGGTGCCCTTGTGCACTAACCATTCTTTTATACATAAGGGGGTTAATGAGCTCTCAATCAGCTTATTATTCTGCCTACTTCCCCCCCCCCTCTGCAATCTGACAGTGACAGGGTGCTGCATACTTTGGACATGCATAAGTAACTCATGGTTTATTTGGATAAGACTAAGGTTATTAGAAAATCTGATCAGCTATTTGTTTCTTTTCATCATACATCTTTGAAACTAGCTGTATCCAAGCAAACAATTTCTTCTTGGAATTTTAAGGCTATTTCCTTTGGTTACACTTTTTATGGCAAGACCCTTCCTTCTTTAGTTAAGGCTCATTCTGCTAGAGCTGTGGCTTCTTGTAGAGCTTTTTTTAAGGTCTTAGATAATGATTCTATTCTTGAATCAGTTATCTGGACTTATGTGCCTACCTTTACCAAGCATTACAAGTTGAATGGCATCTAGAACTAGAGTTAGTTTTGCTACTGCCATTCTCCATGGTTTTTAGGCGACTTTTCTTCTTCTTCTCCCCCAAGTTTCCTCTTCAGCTTTGGCACTCTCCCATCTGTTAAGAATACTGCAACAATGAATTTAAGGACATAGTACAGTTGTGTAAAATCTTACCATAATGATAGATGCCCTTGCCTTCACTGCTGCAGTATTCACTCCCTCCCTCCATCACCCTAGTTCTTTGCCTTCCTGGATGTCCAGATTACCTCTTGGGTACCTTGGACTTGTGTTCCTACTGGGGCAATGAGTTCTGATTATGGTAGGCCTAAATGTCACCTTTATGCCCTATGCTAGTCAAGGAGTGTTTGGGTTATGTTTGGTATGCCTTAAAGCAATAGTAGTCTTTGGTAGACTGGGTGGACATTGGGCTTCCACTGCAGGGAATCCCCATATGTTAAAAATACTGCAGCAGTAAAGACAAGAACATCTACTTTTATGTTAAGATTTTACACAACTGTACTTTCCTGAGTTTTTTCTATAATACTCTGTATGGCGGTTGCCATTTCCCACACAACCTGCTTCCTCTCTTGTCTATCTCACCTGGTTACTTTTAACTGTTGACCTACTTTCTGTATTCCTTCATTTATGCCACACTCTTCACTGGAATCTTTCCATTTCAATGATATACAAGTCATTTTTTGCATTGTACAGGATATTCTGTTTGATTGTTTCTTTGTACTGTGATATATAAATTTCTCTGAACCCTCAACCTACCCCTTCATCAACTCTTGGCCAGCACTTCTTTCACAGACACAGCAGACCAGCACATCCATTTCACACTGTGCTAGTTACTTGGTGAATCATACTCACTCTCTTTTCACTGCCTTGTTCCATCAATTAATCTTGTTTGAAATGCAAACAAACAATAATCACAACAGGTAACAGGTAACATCAGGTGACTGCTTCCTTAATGGGATATATTATCTTAAAAAGTATCAGTACCATTATAGTTGCAATAAAATAGCATATTGCTGCACTTTATAAATACATTAAACTAATGAAGTGATACAGCCATCATTCTTTAAAGTTTATTAGTTGCACCATGGTATGTGTCACAACACATTAAAAGTTACTTGCTACATTTTTCAAAGGAAGTAATCAAGTGTTTGCACTTATACTGCCATCATGTTTTTATCTGAAATCTAGTTTTAAATCAGTAAAATTTCCTCAGACAAAAAAGTTTATCTTGCTATTAGAACACCTTAATCATGTAAACTGCTACTGCAGTTAACATAACAAGAAATATAATACAATGCGGTTATCCTAAATGCATATAGAAACTGCTCATTGTTTTTTCCATTCTTCTATTAATTACTTTTTTTTTTAATAATGAGATCTACCTGGGGAACACAGTAAGCTAGAATGCTTATTTCTAGGTTTGTCTGAATTCACCATTAACAAATTAGATCTGGTGGCTCAATGTAAAGTGTCTACTTGGCTCCATCAATGGACAGAGAATGTCATTTTCAGGGGGCAGGCATTGGCATGTGATCCATGTTATATTAGGAGCATTCCAAGCCCCTGATTATTATCTGCAATGTTCTGGTAGTAGGAATGCAGTTATCTGGTTTTGAAAAATAAAGCATTGCATTTAAATAACATGAAAACCATATACGTTTTGTTGCAATTTGAATGTTAAAATGAAGCTAAGAAGGTTATTACAGACACTGCTGAAATGCCAAAAAAACACAGTATTCTAAAAAAGTATAAATGCTATTGAACCTCTATGATATAGCTTATTTAGATCACTGTTGTGGTGATAAGAACTCATAAAAAGCACACAAATATCATTGGTAGAGACATAGATACATCACATTGTGATAAACAATAAATAAGTAATAGTAAGTAAAACAAATGTATAGTAATAGAGATTGCCAATAAAAACAATGAAAAAAGCTATTTAAACAGTTAAAACAGACCATAGTAGTAAATGGAAATGAAAAATTATAAAAACAGTTGAAAATTGTCACAGAATAACATTCCTTGCATTATTTCATAGCTAACTGTTTGCAAATGAATGAATAATCCTGTTGCTCTATTCTCCATAATTGCCAATGTGCAGTATTTAATCAATGCTCCATGACTTTTTGTGGGCATATCAGGATTTACCCATGGTTGGTGTGGTTTGATTATGAGGGCAAAGCCAGCCATGGGCAAATCCTTGTATACCCACAAACAGGAGTCATGTCTCTCAACTGTCCAGATTTTTGCAGAATGTCCAGATTTCTGCCTCATATTTTTATCTTTTCGTCATAAAATTTGAGTTGTTTTTCTGGCCAGTCACTGGGATGATATGAGGACTGAAGTCATTAAAAAATACCATGCATTTGAGTTTTAGACTTCATATCCTTCAGAAAATGCATGCTAACACAAATCTTGTTATTCTAACAGCTTTCTATATTTATAAGAGCAATATTTAAAATTTGTCCCTATATAGGGCCTTTTCCCCCATTATGTCATGCTTTGTTCAGATTTATTTTGCTAAAAGGTTGATAAGCATGACAGGAATAGATTATTGCTTTTATACAATAACATTAATGAAGAAAGAAATTACTTACCTTTCTTAAAATTGTATAAACAGAACATTGTTCTTCTGTCTTCTGTCTTGAAAGCTGATGCACTGCACATGTATATGGCACATCTGCATGCTTGCACAGTATATCAGTTTAATATAAGGGGCAGAATGGGAAAACAGGAACACAGTAACACTCTTGCTGTCATTTTTTTTTTTTTGTATTTGTTGCAGCGTTACATTCTGGCACAAAGTTATAAGAAGAGAAATGCTTATGCACTTAAAAAAATAGGAAGAGTTGCAGAAGTATGAGGAAAATCAGAGACATTTTGCAAATGGGTGAACAGTTGTCAGGTAAAGTGTTTGTTATTCCTCATTTTCTAGCAATGCTCATAAAATTTATTAAGAGTAAGTAATCAAACATATATTAATGGAAAGTCTAGCCACTCAAGAATACTTGAATGGCTGGACTTTCCATTGGTAAATCAATGATTTACAATGGGCATGCTGTTTGGGCTGTCCAATCAGCATGCTCATTTTTGTCTAGCAATGAGCTGTTACTATATAATCATGACTAAGAATCTTTATTTTTCATATCTGGAAAAGTCTTCTGAAATGTTTTAGTAGATACCATCCTTTCAGACTGCTAGGGTTGCATGTTATTTTACTATGTGCCACAACTGGAATCATAGTCATTTTCACTGAAAATGACCATGCTGGCCTTGCAGCTCCTGTTATAAGAGCAAGTAGAAAATGCCAGTCAAAAAGCCAAAATATTTCTTTATCACATTTACTCGCTTATGTTTACATCCTACACAATCACATTTTATACTTTGCCTTGGGATCAGAACCTTGATCTTTGCAGTGAGAAGACGGTATTAACCTGCTGAGACCCTTGCTGTCATATTACAGTAATTCATGGTATTTTCACTGTCACAGTTTAATAGTTTACATTATATTCTCCTCCACTTGTATGGTCACTGTATGTGACTTTTACTCAGTACAAGAATGCACTATTCATCTAGCATGCATGTTAATTTACCATTACATGACAACCGGAAATGGAGTATACAGCACCAATGAAATACTTTTTTTCCTATTTCAATATGCTAAGACTCAATTACCATAGTCCGAAGCAGCTAAAATGGTGATGGTTGTTCTAAGTCACCACTGAACTGCATAGAAATATTTAAGAGAAAACTAGCTCTCTTCTATTAGTTTTGTTATTTATTTTGTTGTTACTGTATGAAAGCACTGTAATGAATTCTCAATGGGGAATTGAAATGTAGCCTTTTATAATAAGTATGACATGTAAGAGTTCAAAGGCAGGCTTTCCTAGCCTTACAATTTCTATTGTACTTGGTATCCATTGAGGTAATAAAGATAATTTCTCCCATTACACTGGAATTGTAAATCAAATACATTTCTATGGAAAACTGTTTTCATTTAGAGCATGTCATGGCTCAAATGCCATGTACTAAAACTTTAAAGTATCTTGGTCAAATTTAGTATTGAGCTGCATTGTGATCTCTATGGAATGAATAATAGGATTATGTGTATTTTGTAGGTGCATTGCTGTTACTGTCCTGAAGTTTTCTAATGAAAGCTTGAAAATGACTGTTATATGGCCTGTTAAGCATGGATATCAAATGCAGGGGTACATAGGCCTTCACTATTGCACTTTAACATTTTGTACTTGACTAAGTTTCAGCAAGAGTTTTTTTTTTTAATTTGGCCTCAGTTTGAAGAATAGGGACTATAGCATCTTATTAATTTTATAGTAATTATCTGGATAATTAATGTGGTTGTGGCCCTTATACCTTTATCACAACTTGCACTTAGTGAGAGTCACATATATTTAGACTGGTTTAAGCTGATAAACATTGACATAATACATCTTGCTTAGGCAATGAACACAGAATGATATCTCAGCACTCTCAAAGGCATTTGATGTATAAATATACACTTTGTCAACTGATGCAGTTTGCATATACTTGTAAAGAAGATAAGTGCTGTATTCATTATTGATGCATTGCTCAGTGAGGGTTTAGTGGTTTCAGAATGGATACGAGCAATCCTTATACAGAAAGATTCCAAATTAAAATAGTTAATGGGTGACATGCAGTATTCAGTCAAGCAGATAAAAGATAACATAAGATTAGCAGAATGTTGTAAATACAGGTAACTGCCCAATACAAGATAAGCATGGAAAGGTAACTGCGTAGTTTAACGTGGATCGTGGAAGCAATTACATTTTTAACTGTCAAGTTGCTGTTATTTGGGCTTTCTACTCAACTAAATGCAGTTGAACTATTTCTAAATTGTCACTGTATCAAAAGTAAAATTCCAATGTGTTTTATCAGAAAACATGTTTTCTTTTTCTTTATTAGCATGGCATTGTTCAAACACCATTGTTTAAACAAGTTAGATAGGTAAGGTCAAATTCAACACTGATCTTCACTGAAGTTCCAAAGAGATGTATAGCAGTAAAGCAGTGGTGCACAACATCCGGCCCCGGGGCCAAATTCGGCCCTTGATGCAACATTATCCGGTCCCCAGAGAATAACTAAAATTTTTTTTTAAAAAAAGTGAAAAAATGCTCTGCCTTACTCCAGTTACACAAACTTTCCAGCACTTGCTTACTTACCTAATTGACTGCAGTTGCACACGCCTCTAATTTTAGCTGTGGAAGTAACTATTCTTTGTTGTTTATAACTTGTAGTCTGTAAACAGTAGCAATGTTCTACAAGAGTTTGTAATAAGTCAAGGCTGCAAGCTAGAATAAAGTTAAATGCAAAGTTGATGTAGAAAACAGGCAATTTAATGACTGCTGTCTTAAGTAAAAATGCCAGTCCCCTGTACCTGCTGTTAACTCATAATGACTTACTATGTTTCAAGGTGGCCCGGAGATGCATTAAGAATTTGTGTAGTGGCCCTCCCCACAAAAAGTTGGGCAGCACTGCAGTAAAGTAAAAGAGATTTCTTTTTTGTTTTGTTTTTTTTTTTTTGCAGGGGGGCACACCCCACCTGCACTGCTAATTCCTTTGCTAATTAATTATACTACCTCCATGATTGTACAGTCCTGGGGTAAAAAACTGTTGACCTTATGCAGTGTCAACCAATATGAGCTGATCATTCACAGGTCCATCTTAGCCACAATCTACCAATCTATTCATAGTGTGTGTGTGTGTGTGTGTGTGTGTGTGTGTGTGTGTGTGTGTGTGTGTGTGTGTGTGTGTGTGTCATTGAGCCCAGGGGGAGTAAGGACATCACACATCAAAATCCAGATTAATTCATTTTTATTGAAGTGCTCTTCTGTGCTAAAATCCCTTGCATCCCATTCCATATAGTCCAACACTACAAACTTGAGGTGGTGGTCAGGAAAAGCTGAGATATGCCTATATAAGGCATTGGTGTTTTTACCTTTCTTGATGTCATTCTATCTTTCAGCTTATGACTAGTCTTTCCAATGTATTTAAACATTGACAAAGAGCTCCATATACCACCCCCTTGGATACACAAATGAAGTGTTTTTTTACCTTAAATTTCCTATTCCTGATGACAAATGAGTCACCCAATAAAATATGCTGCCAATAATTGCAATGATTGCATTTGTACATGCCCTTAGGTCTACTTGAACAACTAATGTCATGTTTCATTTCTAAAAGGTTCTTAAAAGACTTGCCCCTTCTGAACACAACCTTTGGCTTGACCCCAAACAATTCTTTGCCTTCACTGATACTCATCACAATTGGCCACAAATTACGCACTGTGTCCACTACATCATAGATGTTAACTGAAAAGGTGACTATTAGTGAATGCTCAAAAGGGACAATTGATGGTTGTGTTCCTCTGGACAAGCTATTACCAGCCAAATGGCCATCAGTTTGACCACTAGGAATAGGTAATAGTGGTTTGTAAAAACCATTCATCCTCTTACCCTGGACTTCTTCCTTAATACTGTGCAATAACTCATGGGGATAACCTATTTTACTGAGCATGCCAATCAATTTGTCTATTTCAACAGTGAAGGTGGCATAATCAGAAATCATACCAGCAAGTCTGACCAACTGCCCCTTGACCACAGCCATCTTTTGAAATTGTGGATGCCAACTATCGAAATGGAGGTAAGAGGTGGAAAAAGTTTTTTTATGGTAGATGTTGGAACAAAAACAATTCCTCAAATAATCCTTGGTTACCAATACATCCAAATAAGCCATTGAATCATCATCAAACATATGGGTAAACTTTAGGAAAGATGTACTATCATTGATATACTTGAGAAATTCTCTCAATTTTGTGGCAGAATCGTCCGAGATGATAAAAATATTGTCCAGGAAACAAATATAGAATGGCCAACATTCGGCAAAGGGACTATTAAATATATAATGCTTCTCTCAATAGGCCATGACCAAGTTGGCAAAGCCTGGGGTGCAAGAGGCCACCATGGCTACCCTACTCACCTGTTTAAACAACTGGTCTTCAAAATAAAGAAAATTGTTGGTCAAAACCAGATCCATAAGTGTACAAGCTGTGTTAATGTCATTATTCAACAACAGTCCTATGTCAGAAAGAATACTTTCCAACCACTCCAACCCTACCTCGTGGGGAATGACAGAATATAAATTTTGGACATCTATTGTGACCAAAATACAATCACCCAAGAATCTGAGCTTCACTAGCCTGGTCAAAAAATCCCAAGAATCCTTACAGATTTGTGGGACTTCAGTGACTGATGGTTTTAGGAGGCTGATCACATATTTGGCTATGTAGAAGGTCTTGCTTCTACCCACATCCACTATGGTTTTCAAAGGTGCATTTTGAAGATCTATATGGATTTTGGGTATCCCAAAGATGCCCACTACCACTGGATGCTGATTGAGTAAATAATCGTACGTGTCACTGTTAACTTGCCTCTGCATAACCATGTCATAAAGACAGATAGCAATTTTTGAATAGTCAATATTACGCTCATTCTTAGATATATGGACATAAGTCTCGGCGAAAAGTAACTCATGCATACAATTATTATAATCATTGACGTCCATCACAAATATTCCCCCACCCTTATTCAGTTTCATTATCCTGATACTCTTGTTGCTACATAATTCTTTGAATAACAATGCCTCTTCTTTGGATAAGTTATAATCTCTAGCTGTTTTTATAGAAAAAGATTTCCAAATTTTTAATTTATACATTTTCTCAAAGAGAGATAACCAGCTATTTAAGGATGGGTTGAATGGACTAGATTTTTTGAAAGGTTTGTTTGAGTTTCTGCCAGAGTTCAGGGTGTCGGTTTTGAACCAGACTGCCAAATTGAGCTTATGTGTAAACAATTTTAAATCGATTAAAACCTCGGCCAAATCAGACTCCTCAGCCTGCACAAAACTCTACCCTTTGCTTAACATGTTGGCATACTCAGTAGTAATGTTGAAACTTGAAAAGTTATATACAGAAAAATTATTATCTGCATTTTAAATACAAACTAGTACCTCCACAAAATTATTAGGGATAACCGTATTTTCAATATCACCACTTAGAACAGATTCAAAAACTCGCACCACAACTGGTAACAAACTGGAAAGAAAGTGCTGAAAAAAACGCTGCTCGTGCGGGTAGAGAACAAAAAATTCCAACCTCCAAAGGTAATAGAGTTGACTTCAACGGTTTATTGAAACATAAAACACGGAAACACTGTAGGTTAAGCGCTTTCGATTGGTACACATCCAATCTTCATCAGAACAATAAAACTGAATTAGCACTGATCTTAAATAGCAACAAAGCCTGGATATTTTAAAAAGTGCGCCAAAATTCTTAAAGCCACACTATCCTTATATATTCACACTATTGTATACAATGTTTATTTACAATCTCCACATTGAACCTGTGGCTTGCATACACACTTTTTACATCATTTGCATACTGTTCTTCATATTAAAAACTTACTACATGTATAATTAATTCTCTAAAATAATACTATGAAATTTTCTAAACAGTATATACTGGATATAAAGAAGATATATATATACATGTATATGTGAAACTCGTCTCTGCCTAAAAAAATTTTTTACATCTATATCTTTTGATGAAACTCAATTTATTGTAGAATATTTGTTGAACATTGTTTAAAAAATAGTTATTTAGAAATTGTTTCAAAATTATTTAAGAATTATTTAAAAATTATTTAAAAAATGTATGGAAATAATTTACTTAAATTTTTAACATTAAATTGTTTCCTTATTGTCCTTATCTGCTAATATTAGTTATGTATACTGTTTGTACAAAAATCATAAATAAATATATTGTGTGCTGTTGTGCAAGAATAAATATGTTATATATGCATAGTTTAATTAAGTATATATATAAATATATAAACTAAAAAATAAATTATGGATTTGATAAAATATGAATTGATAAATATATGAATTGATAAAAATATTGTGATATTATTTAATCATTTGTAAGGAATGGCTTGATGCTTATGAAATCATTAAGACCAGGGTATCTGGTCGCATCAGTTTTAATTTGCCATACACTTTCCTTCTGTGCTAGTTTGTTCTTCCAATTGCCTTCATGTACTTTTATTTGATCTATAATAGCAAATATAAAATTGTGATTTTCCCCTTTGTCCAAAATATGTCTGTATAGGGCATTAGTTGTATCTTGTTTACTTATCTTATAATAATGTTCATATATCCGTTTTTTTATATGCCTTTCTGTTTTTCCTATATAGTATGCCTTACATACTGTGCAACAAGCAATGTAAACTACTTGTTTGCTATTACAGTTACCTCTTAAGCATCTAATAACTGTATGATTTATATCAACTAATACTATTTTATCCACTTCATTGATGTAACGACACTGGCAGCACCTTCCACATTTTGTGCTGCCACGTTTTAGTTTTACCTTCGTGTCATACTGTTTTTCCGTACGCTCTAACAATCTTTTAATATTTGGAGCTACTTTATATACTATTTTAGGTACTTTTCCTAACTTAATGTCTAAGTTATTTGAATTAATAACATCCCAATGTCTATATAAGATTTCTTTAATGTAATGCACATAAGGGGCATAAGTAAGAACACATACTCTATTAAAACTATTTTGTGCTTCCTTAACCCTAGTATTATTTTTATCCATATCTCCCAGTAGTGGTTTATATTGATTATCCCACTGGGAAGTAACATACTGGGAGATACTCTTAATCATTTTGGCCGGATAACCTCTCTTTTCAAACATTCTACTTAACATGTTTATATCTTCCTTCATAACATCCAAACTGGATGACATTCTTGCTATTCTAATACATTGTCCCTTAACAATGTTTTTGAACATGTAAGGTGGATGATTGCTATTGTATGGTATGTAGTCGTTGGAATATGTGGGTTTTCTATAAATTCTTGAAGCAAACCCCACATCTGTATGCCAAATAAGTGTATCTAAATAAGCTATTTTCTTGCTGCTATAATTATAAGTGAATTTTAAAAATTCTGTAGTGTGATTGAGAAAATCAATGAACTCATGAATCTCTGTTTCTGACCCCTTCCATAACACAAACAAATCATCCAAAAACCTTGCATAGAATTCTATTTTATCATAATACCTGCTCTTGAATAAGTACTCGGTTTCCCATTCCAGCATGACCATGTTGGCAAAAATGGGAGCACAAGAAGCTCCCATAGCTACCCCAGTCTTTTGCCTGAAGTGTTCACCCTGAAAAGTGATGTAATTATGTTCTAGAACTAAAGACATGAGTTCAGTGATCAGGCTGGTTCTGTCCCAACTGAATCCCGAGTACTTTCTGAGACTATTAGTAAAAAACTCAAGCCCCTTATCTTTGGGTATACATGAAAACAAATCTACCACATCAATTGTGATAAATATATATTCCTTATTCCATTTATCTGGTGTGAGATTGTTTAAGAAATTCCATGAGTCTTTCATTATATGCGGCACTACATTGTAAATGTGCTTGGTCCAAGTATCTATCAAGACGCCTATATTAAATGTTTTTGATTTAGGTCCTGACACTATAGATCTGTATGGAGGGTCATCCATTGATTTATGAATTTTAGGTATGGCTATGATTTTAGCTAAAACCGGGTAATCATTTCTTATAAACATATATATTTCATTGCTTATTCTATTGTCTATCATATATTCTTCAATTGTAAGATCAATTCTCTTGTAGCCTATATTAATTTCATTTATAGATATGACCTCATAATTGCCAGATTCGTATAACCAATTATGCATTTTGGAATTGTAATCCGTGGTATAACTAATGGCAATACCACCGCCTTTATCCGGCTTCATAATACGGATATCCTTATTACGTATTATGTTGTTCAAGCAGGTTCTTTCTTTCACAGTAAGATTGTCGTATCTACTATTGTCTTTTTGACTGTCTTTTTTAATATTATGATTTAACCAATATATATCTTTACTAATCATCTGTTCATAACTATGAATGGAAGGGTTATTGAACGGTATATATGTACTTTTCTTTCTTAATTTAGCATTTTCATACACACTCTCTAGTGAACTATTATCAAATTGTAAAGCTAAATTGAGTCTCCTACAGTACAATTTAACTTCCTTTATTGTATCTACTAAGTTGATTCCTGTAGTTGGAATAAATTTCATTCCTTTACTCATTAAGCTTATAAATTCCTTTTCTATTGGAATGTCTGTATAATTATAAACTTTAAAACCATTGTGTACCGACATGATCTGACGTGTAACTTCTTCTGTATCTGCATTAACTAAATATTTGTCATCAAGGTTAATAGAATCTGCATTCTCTATCATAACACTGTCGGTATACAAGGTTCTATTTTTACTTGCTTCAAAACATTCATGCTGTGATAATCTAAAGGGCTGAATATTACTACTTTCTGTTTCATTCAATTCCACCTGTTGAATTGGTTTCTTTGTTTTGGGGCTGGAAAAAATCTGCCCCCCCCGAAAATTTTCTTCCCACCTGGCACTCCTTGGTCTTTCATTAAAGCTTGTAATTCTTTCCCTAATACCCGTTTTCCTATCATTAGGCCATATATATGCTCTATCATTCTCATAACTTTCTATATCTCTCATTAATTTCTTATTCTTTCTTTCAAAAATACCCTTAGTTTTTTCTTGTGCATTACTAAACTGTTTATTGTATAAATCCTTCCAATTAATAAATTCAGAATGCTTAATGATAGTGGCATTCATACATTCTAACTCGTTAGTCAAAATACTCAATTTTTCATCATTATATTTGATTAAAGTCCTAATATACGAAAATCCAAATTTGTCAAATAAATCATTAAACTCCCTTTTCATTTCCTTACTATAATTGATGCCTAAAGGGAGTTTAAAAAATCTAATGCCCTTAGGAACTATTTTTGTATTGAGGCATTTGGATAAGTATGCTATATCCATTTTGGTATTCTTATATAATAAAAGCTTTTTACCAAAATTGTATATCATATCTTTCACAGTACTATGTTTAAAATCATGCACATTAAAATTAACATTTAATTCTGTATTCATATTTTGTTCAAATTCAAAATCATCAGACATAAATTGATCCATCAAACATATTGAAACATCATTATTAGTATTGTTATAAAAATGCTTTTGTTCATGCACACTATGGCCATGGGTTCTATGAGTCTCATTTCTTTTTTGAGGACTTAAAACATGTGTAAATTGAGACACAGTACCTTTTTGACCATTTCGTTTAGTGTTCCCGTATTGTTTAATTACTAGTTTATCCTTAGGTCTAGCACCCGACTTTTCATGTTTAGTTTTAAGAAAACTATAATCAAATGTGTGGTCATTTCCAAGGGAGCAACATATCAGTCCGTTCCTACTCGACTGGATGTCATGATTTGTTGAAGAACGTAAATTATCCTGAGCGAATTCATTTTGTATGACAGGCAAATCGATACACACGTTTTGCTCATATTTATCAGTCTCCTGCAATATAGCTGGAAAGACACGCTCAGGTGTGTCGTTGATAGAAATGTCGGCTGTTAATTCTTGTATAAGTATACAGTCCTGCTGTTGTATTACTTCCGAACCCTGCCTTTCTTCCTGTTTGGAAGTAATAGTACGTAACTTGCTGGATTTACCAATAGCGGCTACCAGAGTAGCGGCTTTGGCAGGGTTAAGCTCACTATGTGCAGTGGTTTGTTTATGTTCGGATAAAAGTTCCAAAACTAGCAAAGTCAGTTTGGTAATGTCCTTTTAAAATTCACTTATAATTATAGCAGCAAGAAAATAGCTTATTTAGATACACTTATTTGGCATACAGATGTGGGGTTTGCTTCAAGAATTTATAGAAAACCCACATATTCCAACGACTACATAGCATACAATAGCAATCATCCACCTTACATGTTCAAAAACATTGTTAAGGGACAATGTATTAGAATAGCAAGAATGTCATCCAGTTTGGATGTTATGAAGGAAGATATAAACATGTTAAGTAGAATGTTTGAAAAGAGAGGTTATCCGGCCAAAATGATTAAGAGTATCTCCCAGTATGTTACTTCCCAGTGGGATAATCAATATAAACCACTACTGGGAGATATGGATAAAAATAATACTAGGGTTAAGGAAGCACAAAATAGTTTTAATAGAGTATGTGTTCTTACTTATACCCCTTATGTGCATTACATTAAAGAAATCTTATATAGACATTGGGATGTTATTAATTCAAATAACTTAGACATTAAGTTAGGAAAAGTACCTAAAATAGTATATAAAGTAGCTCCAAATATTAAAAGATTGTTAGAGCATACGGAAAAACAGTACGACATGAAGGTAAAACTAAAACGTGGCAGCACAAAATGTGGAAGGTGCCGCCAGTGTCGTTACATCAATGAAGTGGATAAAATAGTATTAGTTGATATAAATCATACAGTTATTAGATGCTTAAGAGGTAACTGTAATAGCAAACAAGTAGTTTACATCGCTTGTTGCACAGTATGTAAGGCATACTATATAGGAAAAACGGAAAGGCATATCAAAAAATGGATATATGAACATTATTATAAGATAAGTAAACAAGATACAACTAATGCCCTATACAGACATATTTTGGACAAAGGGGAAAATCACAATTTTATATTTGCTATTATAGATCAAATAAAAGTACATGAAGGCAATTGGAAGAACAAACTAGCACAGAAGGAAAGTGTATGGCAAATTAAAACTGATGCAACCAGATACCCTGGTCTTAATGATTTCATAAGCATCAAGCCATTCCTTACAAATGATTAAATAATATCACAATATTTTTATCAATTCATATATTTATCAATTCATATTTTATCAAATCCATAATTATTTTTTAGTTTATATATTTATATATATACTTAATTAAACTATGCATATATAACATATTTATTCTTGCACAATAGCACACAATATATTTATTTATGATTTTTGTACAAACAGTATACATAAATAATATTAGCAGATAAGGACAATAAGGAAACAATTTAATGTTAAAAATTTAAGTAAATTATTTCCATACATTTTTTAAATAATTTTTAAATAATTCTTAAATAATTTTGAAACAATTTCTAAACAACTATTTTTTAAACAATGTTCAACAAATATTCTACAATAAATTGAGTTTCATCAAAAGATATAGATGTAAAAAATTTTTTTAGGCAGAGACGAGTTTCACATATACATGTATATATATATATCTTCTTTATATCCAGTATATACTGTTTAGAAAATTTCATAGTATTATTTTAGAGAATTAATTATACATGCAGTAAGTTTTTAATATGAAGAACAGTATGCGAATGATGTAAAAAGTGTGTATGCAAGCCACAGGTTCAATGTGGAGATTGTAAATAAACATTGTATACAATAGTGTGAATATATAAGGATAGTGTGGCTTTAAGAATTTTGGCGCACTTTTTAAAATATCCAGGCTTTGTTGCTATTTAAGACCAGTGCTAATTCAGTTTTATTTTTCTGATGAAGATTGGATGTGTACCAATCGAAAGCGCTTAACCTACAGTGTTTCCATGTTTTATGTTTCAATAAACCGTTGAAGTCAACTCTATTACCTTTGGAGGTTGGAATTTTTTGTTCTCTACCCGCACGAGCAGCGTTTTTTTCAGCACTTTCTTTCCAGTGTATTTTCAATATCAGAAAACAAGCTAAAACTAGACCCAATAGACTTGTATACCTGTAAAATAGGTTCAATGACAACCATATTAACAGTGTCAAAGTGAACAATATTATCATGAATTATTCAAGGATTCAGAAGTCATTCAGCTGTGCCTCACTAATTATCTTAATGCCTGGATGGATCCCCCCTATTCACAACATCATTTTGCAATGGTCCAAAATTTGTCCCCAAGTCTGTGTTAACTGCACTACATCTGGAGAACTGACTACTAGAAATGCAAAAGTCACTAGCATCAACTTCAGCTTCACAAAGTAAATTGGTCATTGCATAAGTGGTGTCATGTAAAATTTTCCCATTTTCAAATCCACTGCTCATGTCCCTCAAAAGGAAATTAACTAGTGAACAGACTGCCATAACAATGTGAACCCCACCAGTGGTGGTTGAACAAATGGAACTTTCAAAATGAATTGACTTGTTTACATCCGTGAATACCAATTCAAACTAAGCATAACAATTATTATCAATATTTGCACCATTAAACATAGGAAAAATCAACTCAAAACTATCTGAAAAGTTGTCACAGCTGAACTTATGGCTCAAGGATGAATTGTATCCACATGCTGGTGTACAGTCAACACAAAATTCACAGCATTGGCTTTCATAACAAACACAGTGATTCTCAAAAGTAACTACAGGCATATTGTCAAAACGACCAACATAGTTAATTTCAGAGATGCCAGAGCTTGTCCTATCAGGCAAAGCATCAAATTGTCCAAACAAACTTGAGCTATCTAAATCTGTTGTATTAACGACAATGTCAATATGTCCCAGAGGAAATTCTGAACATGAACTATGCAGTGTATTAATGTCATTACAAACTTCTACAGTCTCAAATCCCATTGTTCTGTCGATTGAAATGGGTAAATAATTCCCTGTAGTACTTATCTGATCCTTTAATAATGTTCCTTCCTCGTGGATTTTCATCCCTGAGCATTTTTTTACTACTGGTTACCAGCCTTAAAGTTGTTTTAGCTGCTGTTGAATGAGCTGGAATGAGAAGCCTTTGGCCTGGCTCCCAAATGCTCAAAGTTAGGATTATTGTCTATATTCCAATTTTTGTTATGTTCCTTACCAGAAAAAAACACTAGATACTTGCCCTTTTACTTTTTCCTTTTGGTAGAGCCTCTCAGAATGTCTTGCAGTTGTTCACTGTTTCTAGCTCCTTCCTGGAAGTCCAGCTCATGAGAGTTGTGTGAATTTAAGCCATCCCGCTGTCCATGATCTGATTCTGGCACTACTATTGGCTGCCCAAGTTCAGAAGCATTGGAGGGTGGGGGATATAGCTTACCTTTGGCATAAGCTTCAGTATCTCTCTGCAGTTTTCTAACTTTCCTGGTTTTTATTGCAGCACACGTTTCATCATTTTTTTTAAACAGGTTACAGTAATTGGTGTAATAGTAATCAAATAAACCATCAGTAGTTAAACTAGTATTAATAATGTCCAGGTCATGAGATAACTTGTCTAATTTTACTTCATTTTCATGTATGATTAAATGAATTATGTCCATGCCTGCTTTGTTGAAATTATTACTTAAAGCTTTGTGAAAGTCATAGTCAGTTTCTACTCCATTCAGGAAATTCTACAAACTTAGCCCTTTAGGAATTAAGCCTCTCTTAATGTTCTTCTGCAAATATGCATTGTCCAACTGAAGTTTTTTATAAGCTAGTTATTTCTCCTGAAATAACTGTAACTGGCCAACAAAGGAGGCCTGACTGGAGCTTGATAGAGAAAATTCAAAGATGTCAGCTTTCCATGTATCAAAGTCTAACAGCTCCCGGTGGTTAGAATTCCTTGACTGGTTGGTTGGTTAGACCAAGAGGAAAGGTAACCAGAACATTACTCCAAATAAGAATTAATGTTTGTTGGAGAAGTATTGCTACCTTGCAGTTGTAGGTTAATTTTGTCCAAAAGAGCAGTAAAGTTACCTATAACAGCACAAATCTGGGAAACCAGATCCAAGTTGGCTGACCCAGATCCTCCTCTAGTGGCCATAAACAATCCAACAAGAGAAACCAGGAACCAAACAAGAAAAACTGATGGAGGTCCAGGGAGCACACAAGTTCAGTAAACCACACAGCTAGTAGCAACCACCAAGGATTTATTGAGCAAAAACAGCAGTCAAGTGCTTTCATCTTACATAAAGACTTCATCAGACCTGCAGTAATCACATAAACCACACAATACCGTTTTTGAGAATACAATAAAATTCATCCCTTTTAAGAAGCTGCTATATACACAAATTATGATAAATAACAATGTATACTATACCCCATCAAAAATAAATAAGTTCAATTCCAACTTCTCACCTATATGTCCTCACTGCCCAAACCAAACTGCTGATATTCTACATGTCATGTGGAAATGTAGCAAGGTACACAACCTATGGTGCTCTTTAAGAGCTAGGTTAGAGAAGATGGGATATGAAAATCAACCCTGTCATGGGAGACAGCTATATTGCACATTAACATGACTCAACTTCCAAAAAAAAAAAAAAATGTCCTTATCACAATGTGTGCCCTTATTAAATTTTGTATCAGTAAAAATTGGAATGTCATATCTCCAATTACATGGGAAGGCTTTAGCAATCTTGCTATTAAATATATCTCATCTCACAAACTAGTTTATACAAAAACAAAAAAGAAACACTATTATTGAGGTTACTTACTAGATATAATTCTTAACAAAGAAAGGTAGTCTGTACACTGACATGATATGAAAAATTTATATTATGCAATAACTGTATTATAACCATTTTTTTTCTCTTCTTTCCGTTTCCTCTTTATATATCTAATTGTATTCCCCAATTACATTAAGTATAATAAGTGGTTGAATTTCTATATTTATCTTCTTCATAAACTATGTCCCGTATACTATCCCTCACTTTCTCAAGTGATGTTAAAAACCTTTTATACTCCATTTGATGATGTAATGACTACTAGTGTATATAGTGTATATATATTTTCTTGTGTTATCAGATTTTTGAGTGTTTCTTTTTGTATGTACTATTTGTTTTGTGTGTTTGATTGGATGTATTGCTGTTAATATCTGAAAATTCAAATAAAGAGATTTTGGGGGAAAAAAGCTTAGTTTAGAGATTGTTTTTCTTTATTTGTATGAGCCTGTCCACCCATATTATTTTCAATCTTTCCTGTGATTTGAATTCTGTGGTTTACTGTGAATATGTCCTTTTATTATTTATTATTAAATTTATTATTAAAAAGTTTATTGTGACTGATCCTTGTAGAACATATTTAACCTTGGCGAGTTATTTGGTAACACTGTGTAGGCCTCTCCAGAAGGCCTAGCTTTCTTGGTGAACTACTACATTTTGTATTAGTATTAATATTACACAGTATAATTGGACACTCTTTGTTAAGGGTCTTTGAGTAGCGGATTGTGTTGTGTCTGGTGGCAGTGATAACCACCTTACACTTTGGGCAGAAGGGAGCACATCAGATAAATCTGGGCCAGCCTTTAACAGGTAAGAGTGTGTATGTGTGTGTCTGTGTGTATATATATGTGTGTGTGTGTGTGTGTGTGTGTGTGTGTGTGTGTGTGTGTGTGTGTGAAATCAAATCTCCCAATGTGTGAGTGCAGCTTCGTGGGGCAGGAAAACAAAGCACTAGGTTCACAGGGAGGGTGCTGGAGAACTTGGCTTGGACACTCAGTTGAGTACCTACCCTACAGCTGTACCAGTGCGGAGTCTTATTGGGGACCAGGAGGGAGACATATTGTACCAGTGCGGAGTCTTATTGGGGACCAGGAGGGAGACATATATAGAGAAATTCAGCCACCAGGCTAAGAGTGTTCCCTGTGTGCTCTTCAGGGAAATTGTACTTGGTGTTGAGCACTGCATCTGGAAATACTGAGTGTATCCAGTTGTATTTCAAGTGCATGTCCCTTTCCAGTGCCAGTGGTGAGGATTCAGACTCCTTGATTACTGGTCCAGTGTGGGGATGTCCCACATGGCAATATGAAAAATTGGAATATGATCTAATCATAGGCTGTGTTTGGTAAATGTATTGATTGCCGTGTGTATATAGAAGGTGTTTTATTTATTTGACTTTAGTTCAGATTAAGTCCTAACTAGTTATAATGAAAGAGTTTAACTAAAATGTTCTTTCTTTCTTTGTAAAATAAAGCCAAAATAGCTTGTTACCTCTTGCTTTATTTTCTGTGTCTACTATGCTTTTTTTTGCCTATTGTGAACATATGAGTCTATAAATAGCATTCCCTGGGATTCAATAAACTTCATGCAGGAATAGTGCTATTCCTGTATGGAGTGACCCGTGTCCGTGTCTGCACAGCCATTACAGCAGCATGCTTTGAATATTCATGAAGGTGTGCTACTGATAAGGGCTGTATGGACAAAAACAGTGAACGAGTATAGGGGGTGTGTTCCAGTAGTGCTCACTCAGTTAACACGCCCCCTGCACTCAGAAAGTGCCCTACAGAACTTTCTAAAAGTAGTTCAGTATAATATTAGAGAACTTCTCTAATATTATGGCAGTATTTCAGTGTCCATGGACACTGGAAAGAAGTAAATGAGTATTTCAGTGTCTGCGGACAATGAAATACTTAGCAGTGCAAGAAAGCAATGCAGTGTGTGACAGGTTCTGTCACACACCCACTGCATTGTAAAAGTGTCATAGCCTCATACCTCACAACCTGTTAAAACAAGACATCTGGACAAAGGCACAAATAATGGAGGGACAAAGCCCTAAAAATAGGAACACTTTTTAAATATAGCTCTTACAAACTTAGAAAGGTGATAGAAAATGGGTTATGCATTAGCATGAATTTCCTGAAGGATAGAAGTCTGAAACTCAAATGTATGCCATTATTCCTGACTGCAGACCTTAATGACTTGTCAGAAAACCCCAATTCATTCAGAACCAGGCCAAAACTATGAGGCAACAATCTGGACATTCTGCAAAAGTCTGTACAGTTGAGAGGTATGCATAGCCCTCAACTGTACAGCTTGACCGCAGAATGCCCAGATGCCCTGCCTCACATACCTCTTAACCTTCTAGAGCAAGGATGCTGTACAAAGCCATAAATAATGGGGGGACAAAGGCACATAAATAGGGATATGTTTTAAAAAGTGTACTGACAAACCCGAAAGCTGACAGAATGAAAGGTTTGTAGTAGCATGGATTTCCTGCAAGGTATGAAGACTGAAACACAAATGTCTGCCATCTGAATGTGTCGTATGGGCAAAGTCCTAAACTGTACAGATGTCTGTAGAATGCCCAGATGCCTGCCTCACATACCTGTCAACCTCCTAGAGTAACAAAGCTGTACAAGGAAGTGAATAGTTAAATTATTTTTTTTCCATACTAAGGTATGTTTAAGCATAGCTGAGCTGGTGTGCATGTTATGGCCCTTTGCCCAGCATTGCTTAAATACCCCAGAGGAGATAAATAAAAATATACAGCTGAAATTCTAATATTGGGATAGTGTAGTAGTTAGAGTCCTGGATTTGTATGCAGGCATTCACAGTTTGAGTACCAAGACAAACAATTCATTTTTAGATAGGAAAGCAGTGTTAATTTTTTTTTTTCAAATGATGTAATAATTGATATTTGTCAACAAGGGTAGTGTAGCTGGTCTAAAATGTACGTGTGAGTGCATATAACATGTGAAATCACCTATGTACACACAAGTGTCCATTACAGGATAGTCACACCCCATGGTAATGTAATGAAAGCACATAGAGGAAATTTATGTAAAGTAAATCATATACACTTACTAATAAGTCAGTAATGATTAATTAAGTTATTATCCTGATATTTTAATAAAATGAAAAGTGAGCAATGGTTAACAGTGCTCAGCTATGTTTAGCTGGTGTAAGCATTTCTTAAATGTGAATGCTAAGCAACAGTCAGCTCAGCTAAATGGATTTGCACACTAAGCAATGCTCAGCAAATACCCTTTTAAGCACTGTTCAACCCAGCTTAGTGGGTTTGCACATTGCTAAGCTGTACTCAGCAGTTTTGAAATTGACCAATTATGACAAAGGGTGGGAATATGGCCTTATTTAAACCGCACAGGTGGGAACACAGCCAGTACCTGTTATAGTTCAACCTGTGCAAGAACCATGACTGGTGTAGGTGAGGGTTCGCGCTTTAGGGCACAGTGCTGGGGCATCATGGAGTCCAGCATCTTGGCTGGACTCCTTGTAAGTAACCATGATGACAGACTGCTGCAGGGCCAGTACCAGGGCTCCCAGTATAAAGTGGAGGCCTGGGAATATCTCACCTGTGATCTCACCAGTGCCACTGGCATCCCCTGAACTGGTGAGCAGGTCCAGCACCACTATGCCAACATAAAGCAGAGGAAGGGGGTGCTCTTGGACCAGTGGATTCAAGATGCCAGGCACAACCATGCTCCAGCAGTTTGTAAGTATCACAGATATACATGTACCAAATTCTAGCCTTAGGATGTGATTAACAGGTATGTATAATGTTTGTTTTTCTCCCCTACAGCTGCAGCAGAGAGGGATAGTAACATCAAAGCCCATGCCGACAGACTGCTGAAGCTGCGCCAACAGGCTGTTGAGTTGTTGTTGTTTCTTTCGGCTTATCCCAGTTAGGGGGCGCCACCATGGAACTCCGATCCGCTAATGTTTGGTAGTGGATTTTTACATGCTGAGTTACCAGCCCTGATGTCAATGCTCACATCATCCCAGCAATTTCTCAGAAACCCACAACTGTTATGGGCAACAGAACAAACATATGAGCCACACATCTGGACAGCATCTAGACATCTGGACTGTGGAGAGGTATGACCACAATCATGTAACAGAATGGAAAAACCCATGATAGCTGCCAACCATGTCACCCACCACAGTAAGACCAACATGACACTACTCCAAATCAGTTCTGGGCAATTACCCATGTATATCCAAATATATTATGCACTACAGGGATGGAACTGCAGGGAAAACAAATGGTGGTGCAAAAATGTCCACCCACAACAATTTTCACCACATTCACAGCAACATACCAGTACCCTACATGAACTGTAGAGTAGAACGACTGTTTGAACACACATATCCTGATTGCCAGTCACACAGTACACTGACATATACTGGCCCAACTCACTGTGTACTGGGAATCCTGAGGTGTTACAGGATATTTTTCAGTCTGCCCCTACAAACATACATACCTGATAGACCACCAGCAGCTGTAGCAGCATGAACAGTCTGATAGAAAAAGGATCTATGACACTCACATCTGCGACTCTCCCTACTCAGCCCAACAAACATCTACACACAACACTGCTACACAATCTTGGCAGTCTGCTCACAATGGCCAGACATACATAACTCTCATATGTACAGATTTCCAAAGAATGTCCAGGGAGTGTTACCATATCCATGGCCACTGCTGCATACCACTTCCAAGAGTCTGCTAAGTCAATGGGATGACACCTGGAGTGCAGTCACTAAATAATGATATCACATACCTCTAAACCTCTTACTGCAAGACCTCTGGTCAACACTCCTATAACAGGTGGCAATATCCTGTACCTGGTCCTAACATGAGTAGCCACTGTAGCACTCCTACAGTAGCATCCTCCTTGGTAATATCTGACCACATAGCCATCACTGTTCAGGTCACCATTTCCCCTGCCCCCCTTTACAGTTTACAGCTGTGATGGTGCAGATGTGACTGCCTGTGGGTGGGGATGTCAGTCCCGCTGTATCCATATGGGGGCTCATGGGCCTCTGATTCTCAACCACCCTCCCTGTCCAAGGTGTTTACCCCCACAGTGTCATACACCACCCCTGTCTGCTGTCTTGCCTGTCTTATCTATCGCCCTACCAAAACTACCTCCCCAGATGTACCTACAACCCTTACCCAACATCCCACCCTCACCTTAAAAAAAAAGGGCATCTGTCCAAAAAAAAATATTGCCCCGTACATAGCAGTCAATTTTGCACATGTGTCCACTGGTCACATGTAATCTGGTCCAATAGACTTGACAACATATATCTATTGCCCTCACCCATCTCTCTGGGGTTTGAGTGTCCAAATTCACCTCCAAATTCCATATAAATGCACAGCTGTTGCTGTATAAGAAATGGACAGCTATGGACTTTCCCAGTCCTGCACATCCCTAGCTACCTTTCATATTGTTTTCCTCTCTGCATGCCCCTTTTTCTTCACTTTCCTATCATCCCTTTTTCTTTTTTTTTTTTAAATTAGTGTGGGTGTAAGTGGGAGTAAGCATGAGTAAGTGCGTTTGAGCAATGTTAAGTGAAGCCAAAACAGATTAAGCATCTCTATGGTTAACCGTATCTTGGCATCACATAGCGACATGCAAACCCATGCAAATCCATTTGAAGCCGCTTAAAACTGCTTTAAGCTCTCTTCATCAGCCTCTGTTCTGTTTAGCAACAAAATAATCAGCCCTGCCAAGCCTCAACCCTCAGGACCCTATAAACTATAGTCAGAGAATATACCACTACACCATTTGAGCTGTAGGAATTTCTGATGCTGTTGTCCACATACCTTTATGATGTCAACCTCACCGACAAGGAAAAGGAGCAATGCCCACATGAAACACTCAATTACAGGAGTGTGTTGCCATTCCATTGGCTATAGGAATAACACAATAGCTGTCCTGCATGCAATTAGCAAGTGGGGGACACCAATTGGTGCACAGGCCATCACCTGCTGATGAGCATTACCTACAAAAGGCAAGCTGCTGTCTATGCAAAACAGGTGTATACCTCTACATTTGCAGAGAGAGAGAGAGAGAGAGAGAGAGAGAGAAACACAAATTAAAAGCAAAATCAACAATACTTTGAAAAAAAAGGTATGTCAAACAAGTAAGCATGTAACGGAATGCATACGGGGAATGTAATAAGGGTCTATATCATAATCACGAAAGCTGACTTTCACAAAAATAAGTTAATCGACACATAAATGTCAAAGTACGAAAACAGCAAAGTACAAAAATAGTGTAAAATAAAATGCCGCATGTATTTCCAGAAGCAACAGAGCCATACAGGTAAGGTAAACCTAACTAAAAGAACCTAATGTAAAACACTTTTCCAAACATTTTTACAGGGGGGCAAGCCCACCTGCATCCCCACACCACCCCTACTTAAATATACCAACTCTGAGACTGCACTAAAGTGGGGAAAAGGATTTATTTCTTCATCCCCATGATCACCCTGCTGGCCAAGGAAATGCATTCAGCATTCTGAATTTCGCTATTTTTGTACTTCACTGTTTTCGTACTTCGACTTTTATGTATCGATGAACTTGTATTCACAAAAGTTAGCTTTCGTGATTATGATATAGACCCTGTAATAATGGGAAATAGGAAGTTGAATAAATATGTCTCAACAAGACTTGCTGTACTGATATATTGTTGATCAGCACCTATGGCCATAGCATCTGGGTTTGTCTGTAGTGACATAGATCACAGCTCAGGCCCCTGAGCCACCCCAGGAAAGGATGGCTCACATATGACTACTACTGGAGTGTCTGTTGAACAATACTGACTATGACACTGCTAGGCCAGCTAGCGGGATGTTGCAAATATCCATATGTTACTTGTTTTTTTTCCTCAAAAAACTTTTTTATTTTCAATTAAAATAACATTTACATAATATTTTTAAATATCATTTTAAACAACTATATACAATATTTACAATAGCCTGACTATCAATTATATACACTGTATGTTATTAAATATAGAATTAACAGATCAGTTATCAGAGATACAATATTGATTATTGCAGAGTGTTCAACAAAGATATAACTTTCTTCCAATGATTATTTACCAATGGCCTGGGATACAGTCATTGTTCCTTAATTTTTATTTCCATTGATGCAGTTGTCTTCCAAGGTCAGAGGTGTATTTGAAGTCCACCTTCTGGTTATGCATTTCCTAGATATAGCAAGTATTGTCCATATCAAATACATATTTGTCTTATTCAGTTAGGGACCTTCATTTACATTTAGTATAATCAATGCTTTAGTTAAGGTAAAGGATTCATTAAATAAAGCTTGTAAAAAATGATTGATTCCATTCCAATAATGATTTAATTTTATTACATTCATAAAAAATATGAATCCAGACTGCTTTATTTGACTTTTCATACCTCCAGCAAAAGCCATTTGTAGTAGTAGTGATCTTTTTAATTATATCTGGTGTTGAGAATGCTCTATGTAAATATTTACAGTTAAATATTTTCCAGTACTTTGTGTTAGAGTTGTAATTAACTGATAGTAAGATGTTAGTTTTAATTTCTTCTGTTAACTGCAATGACTGACCTTTTGTTAAGAACTGCCAGTATGATGGTTTGGGAATTGTTTTATATGTTACTAACTCTTTATATAGATTTGAAATGGAATTTTTCTTTTCACAACTATTATAAATTCATACAGAAAACTTATTAGATTTTGAATATATTTAAATAAGGAATTATTAATTAATCTGCATAAATCTTGAGTGTACATTGGAGTGCTTTGTAAGGTTAACCAGTCCTGTGTTGGAATATTGTAAGCAGTTTTTATCATATGTATATCTAAAACATTTAATTTATTTACACATTGAAACCGGCATAAGAATCCATTTTGTTCCCAGGAGGTTATTGTTTCCCCTATATATTTTGTGAGGAAAGTTCTTAGTGATGGTAAATGGAGTTAAAAGGTCAAACCAAAGTTTTAGATCTATGTTTTCATTGATAAGTTTCCTAAAGAAAGTGATGTAAAGATTAATCAGTGCTTTTTTAGAAGGTTTTGTTATATTATATTGTATACTTATGCATAATATGTACCAGGGTTTGTTTGATTTGTCTACTATTAAAAACTGTTTTAACAGATTTAATTTGTTTGTTAATATAGTCATTGATAATTCTTTACAGTTGCAGAATAATTTGGGTTTATCCAGTCTATTGTAGTTTTAAGCAAAGATGCTTGTATATATATTTCTATTTCTGGGAAGTTCAATCCTCTTTGTTTCCAGGGTCTAATGTGATGAGTTAGAGCTACTCTATTCTTTTTGGGATACCATAAAAATGTTATTAGACATGAGTTTATTTCTTTAAGAATGCATCTTTCAGGAATTAACTGCATTGTAAATGCTACATACAGTATTTTTGGCAATAAGACCAGTTTTATTAATTGCAATATGTCTTCAAAAGTTAATATAATTTCTATATATATGTTTATTGTTTCAATAATGTTTTTATAATTTATTAATATTGTTTTGTTTATATTTTTGCATAACACTATTCCTAAATAAATAGTATAAGTTCTTGTTTCCCTATGATGGATTTATCTGTAACTTGTAGTTCTTTTTTCTTATTTAAAATTAGAAATTGTGATTTTGATCTATTAAAGTGTAGACCTTAAATCTTATAAAATGTCTCCATTACTTCTTCTAGCTCTCCTAATGACTCTCTAGAGTTTGATAGGGTTAATAAAATATCATCAGCAAAAATCATTATTTTAGATAAGTACTGGTCATACTGGTCATAGACGTCTATTCCTTTTATTCTTGGATTATTGAGTATTATTTCTACAAGTATTTCTATAGCCAAAGCAAATAAAATAGGAGAAAGGAGGCATCCGTGTTTAGTACCTTTCATTATATGGATAGATTCTGAGGTCCACGAAAAAGAAGGGCAAGGAGGCTACCGAAACAAGAATCCTTTATTCACAAAATGATGGTAAGCGCTTTCACCGGCCAAAATGCGCCAGCCTCTTCAGACCAGATTCAAACGTATCGTAAATAACCCCCAGTGATTATATACACAAACAGACACTCAATAAGTGTCCTAATTAATTACCATGAAAATTATCCAATTAAAACTTCTCTTAAAAAGACATAACTTAAAAAACCAACCTACTAAGCCGAGATCTCATCATCGGGTACCTATTATACAAACTAAATACAAAGTGCAAATCCCATTATATCTTATTGTACTACACCCAATTTAACCCATCTTAAAAATCCAGAATAATATATAAAAATATCTGGGTAAAAACAATAATATAACCTAATAGAAAATAAGAATGAAAATAAATATAAATGATATCCAAATTTACATATATATACCATTAACATAAGTTTCCTAAACAATTTTGTAACTTTTACTACTTGACCAATATTAAAGATATATGTTCATACCTACTGCTAATTCATCTATTAAGGGCTTTCTTTTTAAGGAGGCACTTGATAGATATTTGTTCATTACGTCCAGGAAATAGGTAAGCTAAAGTCCGTATCTGCCATTCAAGTTCAACCTCTTCGAGCCACAAATACCATGGCCCTCCCCTAATATTTTGCTCAATTTTCTGCAAGACTTTAAAACTGAATTTATGCTCTGGGAACATCATAACGTGTCTTCCAAGAGCGTTAATATTTATTGACTTAACAATACTATATTGGTGTTCATAGACCCTCTATTTAAGCTTTAGTTTGTATAATTTCCTGGGAACCAATATAGATTAGCTAAGGTACATATTCTGTTATTAAATTTAATTATAACAAACGCTAGTAGACCTTTGTCTTCATATGTATAAATAACTTTTGGAGTGATTATGTTTTTCTTCCAGAGAACTGATACTCCTTTTGTCTTTGTTCTATAGGAGGATTGAGCTAAGACTGTCTAGTCCTTAGGGTTCCAAATAAAAATGCATTTCCTGGAGAAACACTACTTGTGCCTTATTTAGATTTAAATGTTTTAGTAAGTTTGATCTCTTATTTGCATTATCTAAGCCATTAGTATTCAATGATAAGAATGTTAAATCCATTTCAAGTTATTGTTGGAAGAAACATTTTGCTTTTTTTTATTATTTTGATTATAGTAGTTATACCATATTCTCTGATAACATTGAATGATATTTTTATGTGTGAAAACTTGGGAGTGTAGCTTAATGTTCTTTCTTGTTTAAATACAAGTAGGGTAAAATTCTGGTCAGGCTTTAAAACAATTTCTGCTATAAAACATTAATTCTAAAGTATCAAATATAAGTAAATATGAATTTCCCTATTAAACATGGAATGAAAGTCATTCCTAATCCAATAAATAAAGATAGATCTACTGGATTATCACTCATGCCTTTAACCAACAATATCAGCTGAGTTCCATATGTTAAATTATTATATGGAGAATTTTCTTAAAAGAGATATGAAATTCTATATTATCCTATTATTATTATATAGTATTTTATATATCAGGATGGAATGTTAGTAGTGTAAACAATTATTATATTTTATTTATTTGATTTTTTTACATTTGTTGACCGGGAGTGTCCGACTGGACATAGGTCCATTTTCAGCAGAGGCCCGGGGAGAAAAGCTCCACAGTTAAAATAAACAGACAGTAGTTACATTGGATTACACAGCGATTAACAATTTAACATAGCAATTACTTACAACATATTTACAGATGAAGAACATAGTACATCAGTAGACAACTAGAATCGTTATATGTGAAGTACATAACAGACATTAACAAATGTTACAATAAGAAGTTTCTGCTGTATAATAAGTATTAGACTTATGAGCATCTGAGCTTGCTATATTCAAGGTAGTTAGTGGAGTGGAAAGAAAGGTAGTGGTTGGATGGGGTGGATGATATTAGAGTGGGAGTTGCAAGGGCATAGCCAGCATGTTTTTAGGTGCACTTTTAGTAAAGTTTTGAAGTGGGTGCATGATGGTACATAGGTAATTGTGGGTGGAAGGGAGTTCCATAATTTGGCTATGGTGCAAGAGAATAGTGCTTCACCAGCAGAGTTATTGGCTTTAGTGATCCGCAAGTGATTTTTGTTGCTGGATCTTAGTGGTCTGGTGGTGCAATAGGGTTGGAGTAGATTATGGAGGGATGGGACATTTAGTGGATGGTTTACTAGTTTGTGGGCGAGTGAGAGTTGATACCACTGAAGGAGGTGAGGGAGTTCAAGCCAGCCCAGTTCAGCAAGTGAGAGACAGTGGTGACTATGGTAGGATGCCCTGTGAATTTGGCGATTTTGTTGTAGCAGGTCTCTAGCTTGTTTAGATCGCATTGCCTTAGGTTGGTATATATTGGAGAGGCATAAAGTAGGGAGGAGATAAGGTGGGAATTTGCTATTGAAATCTTTGCTGTTTTGGTGAGAAGTTGCTTATTTCTGTATAACGCTCCTAGTTTTTTGTGGACTTTTTTATGGTCATGGATATGTGAATGTCAAATTTTAGTTTATTGTCTATTTCCACTCCTAGCAATTTGGTATTTTGGTAAAATATCCAATATTTCGTTACCCTTAAGAGATCCCAAACATGTCAGATATGTCATTTCAGATAAATTAAATGAAACAGAGGAGCATACACTAAATAAGCCAACAACAAATAGATTATTACTAAAAATAATTTGATTAAAAGGACTCTGTAGGAGACAATGAGTGATTACCAATGAAATATGAATTTACTGTAGGAGTACTGTCTTCCTTTACTTTCCCACTCTTCAGCTCACCAACTTCAACTTACACTTATGAAAGACATGGCTAGTAAGTGGTATCCTGACTCTGAGTAGAGTCACCCTACATTCTGGTGTGCAGTGCTTTTACATATTTATACATTTACAAAGCAGAGTCTAAGAATGAAGAATCAACCTGACAATTCCTACCCTGCATAGGGCACCTCATGCTTCCAGAATGGGTAATCACATCAGGTCTAGAATGAATGTGTAATTACTCATATGGTAATCAAGACTTACCTTAGGTAAGTTTTAATCAAATAGTGTTTAGAGTATCTTAGAGAGTTCGCAGGGCAGTTAGAATATTCTTAAGCCTCTCCTCCCTTGACCAAAAACAGAGATTTCCCCTTCCCTTTCTTTCCCTTGTTTTAAATCAGTACTAATAAAAGAAATTCAGCAAACGTAGGTAAACAGAAATAACATTCAGCAGTCCGTCTTGTACATGACTCGCAATCCAGTAAACAAGTCAGCGACTAACATCACTTTAGTAAACATTATAAAAACAAATTAGAAATAATTTCCTAACTATTTAAATTTTCTGATAAAGCAAAAAGTTAACAATAAGCTATTTTAACTAAAAGTGTAAAGCATTTCAGTTTTTCCTCACATGTATACATTTCTACTTATATTGTAGTGTCAGTAGCTGTCTTTGAAATCTGTACAATACTTCACTTCTTCAAATCATTCCTTTTTCAATTCAAGTTTTGTTTTGTCAAAATGGCAACAATATTTCAAGGGCACAATTAATATTTAGACTGATGTTTCAAATAAATAACTTGCCAGTTGCCAATTGAGTTAGTTTAGAATGTATTGTTAGTGCAAATATAGCATATTGCAAAAATAGTATGTATTTTTGTGTGCTCAAGAGACTGTCATATGCAAGTAACATATATAATGTAGCATATATAGAGCAGATAGCTTATGGATTCAGGTTATTAAATTAAGTTATGCTTATTAATCAGGCAGTTTAATTTAAGTTCACAAGTAATTTGTGGGCATTTCAGTTGAGTTTCCAGGAATGTGTAGTCCAATGTGAGTAATTGGTTCCATTTTTCCTCATAAACATGTGTCACAATTCATTAAACAAAGCAAAGTCCAACATCTGTCTAATAATCATTATAAAGACAAATAATAGTAATTTCCAAGCTGTGAATGGTGCTGAAGCAGGTACAATCATTGGAGCCAATATCGGATCCAAGGATGGCACCAAACTCAATGGTGCCGAGGTTGGAAACGAAGTAGGGGTGAATATCATGGATGGCACTGAGAGAGAAGACAAGGAGCCTGGTGCCCAAGAGGTCTATGCCAAGGGCCCCGGTGAAGCATGGAGCCGACTCGGTTACATAACTGACAGAGATGCAGGAATGGAGTGACTCCATTTGTCCTTAATTTTTTTTTTGTTTTTGGAGGGGTGAGACCTCCGACCCAGATAGACCCTCTGAAAAAGGTGTCTTGAGTAATCCATTTTTTCTTATGTTTTTTGGTCTTTGGAGGGGGTGAGACCTCTGACCCAGGTAGAGCATCCAAAAAAGGTGTCTTGAGTAATCCTTTTAAGATAAGTTTATTTTTATGTTCTGCTAGTGTACAATTACTAAAATTAGCACAAATTTCACAGTCAGCTTTAATATGATCCACCCCCAAACAGTAGACACAACGAACATGTGTATCTGAGTTAGGCATCTTACATTCACACTTGTCACACTGTTTAAATCCCAACTTAGCTTTGTCTGACATAGTAAGAAGGCTATCCTATAGAAAAATTAAGGGAGAAAATACCAATGATGTTATTTTAAAAAATGCCACTAGTAAAAAGGAAAGGCCTGTCAAAGACAGGAAAAAGGGACAGTACCAAAAAAGGTAAAAATTAAATTACCAAGGAAAAGGGTAAGAAATAGGCTTAGGTTATAGCCGGCAGTGAGAAAGGGCTAACTTTACTAAAATTAAATAATTCTGAAGAGAAACTGTCTTAAAATTAACAAATTTCTATTTAGCTTTGAGAGAGATGGCCAGCACGTTTGATTAGGAACACGGCAAACGAGATCTGGAGTATCTAGGAGAGGGGCATTGTGGGTAGGTTCTTAGCTGAGAGTTTTTGGCTTGCGTGAGCTGGAAAATGGCCATATCAGTTCCAAGGACAGAACCGAGGTCCTATCTGTAATGTACGAACAAAAGATTTACAACATCAGATCCTCTATTCCTGTTATCCTTGTCTGGTGTTGTTGTAGCATTTCCTTGAGGGTGTCAGCCTGTTTTTGACTGTTTGTTTTAAGATTTAATAGGTTCTCTTTAAAATCATCCATCTTCAAAGACAACTCCTGCAGGGTAGATGTCATCTGTTATAGTTTGGTCTTTAAGGCAGCAGCCTGGTGAGAATTCCTTGAGTTGCTTATTTTAACAGGTGAATATATCTCCAAGCTTTTTGACAGGACATTATTTGTAAAACTTCACCAAAGTTTCTAATTATGCAAATTAGTCCTTTAGCTATAAGATTTTGTACTTTGAAGAAAAAAAAGAAAATTTTTTCCTGTCTTATTTAACTAGTTATATGGAGCTCTAAAATACTGCTGCTTTCAGTTAGCCATTCAGGCTCCGGCCATATGTTACTTGTGAAAACAACTATGATATAAATGTTTGTCTCACAAATCTAAGAGACCTATACAGGGTAAGTGCATAGTAAACTACTGTCACAGATGTGTCTATTGAACTGTTTGTGATATACTGAGCTCATACCATTCAACTGTCCAGTGTTATGCACGCTGACCATATGTGTGCCTCATATTTGTAGTCATTTACTCACAGAGTTATGTTATATCTGGCAAATCATTGGCAAATCTGTGAAGACTAACATTAGAACATAATAGCATATGTATGACTGTCGGACATCCTCCAGGGTATTTCTGTGAATGCAAAGCCTACTGTGCTATCAACTGATTCAAGTGTGCTACAGCAATATTAATTAAGTGTTACTACTTTTGGTCCATTGCCCCCTATTTATGTATGTCTTCCTCCAGATGTCCTGCTCTAACAGGGTGAGTGGTATGACTGAGCAGCAAGAGTGTAAATACAGTGTGTCATACTGACATAGAACAGAAATGCATATCAGGTATTACCTGTGCACATGTATGTATGTGTAGGTGTAGCTGGAAGCCTCAAAACAACAGACATGAGATGCAAAACATCAGATAAATAAGCTGTACATGTTGTACATGAGTGTCATCTTAGTTTTTGTGCATCCAACAGACATAACTTTCTACAGCTACTGGTTGTTGCATTGCCCTGACACAACCATGGATACTAGAATAAGCATGATTACCAGGTTGAAAATGAAGAGTTGTCCAACTATGTTATGACCTTGTGTCAATGCCCACTACAAACAGCTATATGAGCACCTACATGGCTGTGTGGACTCAGCAATACCTGACTTGTACAACCTGCCTCCACCAAGTTAGAGTAATCCCCTTTGCTGGACAGCAGCAATTCACAAACCACATAATCAGTTTTTATATTGGCTGTACAGGGCCAAGTAGGAGCAGGCACCAACTTGGAAGCAAGTCAGCCTGTATCTAAACAAGCATATGAGGTCACAGGTGAATTACTGTAAGGCTAACTATGAGTACAGACTAGACACATCCACCAAGGCCAATCACAAGGTCATCTTCACACATTTCTTCAATCTCAGAAGCAACAACACAACCCACCCTGTACTGGTGGTCAATCACACCACACATATATACATACACACACACACACACACACACACACACACACACACACACACACACACACACACACACACACACACACACACACACACACAGCATCGCTATAGCCCACCCGCTACAGACATTTTAAGAGAAAACTTCACCCTCCCATCCCACCATCAGTATAGGTGGATATGTACAGCACCCACACCCCTCCCCTCAACATCAAGGAGCATGTCCATAATGCCTAATCAATGGCAACATATGTAAGTCTCCATGGGAGTTGATAACATCCCTGTCTGCATCCTACATGAACGCAAGCACATGCTCCCAGCTACATTCCGCAATGTACACAAGCAAAGCCTGAGCACCATTGACATCCCTTCTGCAAGGAAGACAGCTACTGTCATCCCTCTACACAAAGGTGAATGATGAATGGTGGATTTTGCAATTTACTGGCCTGCATTGGGGGGAACATGACGCATCAGGACCAGAAGTTCAATGCAAACTCATACTGTGCTGATAGATGACAGGGGTATGATGTGGTCATAAGTGGTGGCTAATGCTAGTCAATGTTGATGTGCAAGTTATATAAATAATGTTGACCAATGTATGAGGTCCTGTGATGTGTTTCCCTGTTTATATCTTCCAGGTGAGATGCAATGTACAAGGCAGCTAGTGTACACTGCAGCTGAAACTGCCGCCATTACGATATGATAATCAACCACCATGGGGTAATGTTTGGCCATGGCCAACAGAAACTGTGGGAGATGACCACCATGTGGGACAAGCTTGTCCACAGAGTAAACAACTTAGGCCACCATGGACGCACATACAATGAGGTCAGGCATCAGGCGACTGACCTGATACACCATGCCCAGCAAAGGGCTGCTGCCATGGCCAGGGACAGTTCCACCACAGGTGGGGGTCCTGCTATGCAGGTACCACTTACACCAACAGAGGAACTCCTTGCCAACCTTGGGGCAGCCACCACATGCCAGCACAGCCAACACACACAAGTTGTGGAGGTGGGTGGCACCCAACCAACAGGCAAGGAGCATCCAGGTAAGGCCCAGTGCTGACCAATTGAATACCGTAGTAGTCATACTGACTTCCATAGAGCATCTAGATGCACATGTCAGGTCAAGCTGCATTTGTGGGTGGGGTTTTGTAATGCACACAAGTGCACATTTATAGTGAAGGACAGCAAAGTTTGTAGTATCAGAGCTTGTACTGTACATGTGCAGAAAAGTAGCATTCATCTTGTACCAATGCCACATGTGAGTCTGCTGACAATACTTCTCCCCAACAACTACATAGGTACCTCTGGACTGGATGTGGGGCAGCAGCCTGAAGCCAGTGAGTATGGTATTGTCCTGTTGTGGCTCACCAATACCCTAGGCATGTTAAGGTTATGCATTTTACCATGCACACATCCACACAACTGTTACTCTTAGACATATTGTGGTATGTGCATGTTCACTTCGGAGGTTAACTGTACTGCATTAGAGTGGTCATCACAGGTGCCTGTTTGCAGGAGGTGTAACATATCTGTAGCATACCTCACACCCTGTCAGTGCAAGGATTTTGGACAAAGACTGACAAAATGGGGAGGGCAAAGGGACAAAAACTAGGGACATATTTGAAAAGTACACAAACAGTGTATATAAAAAGTATACACACCCCTGTTGAAATGTCAGGTATTTATGACATACAAAAATGAGACCACAATAAAACAGTTCACAACTTTCCCACGTTTAATGTGACCTATAACCTGTACAATTCAATTGATAAACAAATATGTTAGGGGAACAAGTATGAAAACTAAAACACGTACAATAAGCTAGATGCATAAGCATGCACAGCCTGAAGCTAATACTTTGCTGAAGCAGCTTTCGATTTAATTACGGCATTATGTCTTCTTGGGTACACACCTGCCATCAATTACAGAGACTCTTTGATTAACAATGAATAATGGCCAGCTGTAATACTAGGCTTTTCCAGACATTTACTCAGTTGCTTGCTACAGCAACAGCCATGGTTCGCAGAGAGCTTACAAATCTTTAAAGGGATCTCATTGGGGAAAGGTATCAGCCCAGAGGAGGGTACAAAAACATTTACACAGCATTGCATATACCATGGAACATGGTGTAGACAGCCATCAAACGGTGGAAAAAATATGGGACAACAGTGACATTGCGAAGAATTGTATGTCCCTCCAACTTTGATGAGAAGACAAGACCAAAACTGGTCAGGGAGACTGCCAGGGGACCTACAGCAACACTAAAGGAATTGCAGGAATCTCTGGCAAGTGCTGGTTGTGTACTACTTGTGACAACAATCTCTTGTATTCTCCATATGTCTTGCCTATGAGGTAGGGTTGGAAGATGGAAGCATTTTCTCACACCAAACAACATCCAGGATTGGCTAAATTATGAAAAACAATACATCAAGTAACCCAAAAGCATGTGAGAATATGTGTTATGGTCTAATGAGACCAAGGCTGAACTTTTTGGCCACAATTCTGAAAGGTCTGTTTGGCACAATAACAACACTATGCATCATCAAAAGAACACCATCCCCATGGTGATGCATGTTGATGGCAGTGTCCTGCTTTGGGGTTGCTGTTCATAAGCTGGAACTGGAGCTTTAGCCAAGTTGGATGGGATTATGAACAGCTCCAAATACAAGTCTCTTTTCACACAAATTCTTCAGGTGTCTGCTAGATAGCTTTAGATGGAGAGGAATTCCACCTTTCCACATGACAATGACCCAAACCATACATCCAAATCAACAAAAGAAGGGCTTCACCAGAAGACATTCAATGTTCTGGACTGGCCCAGCCAGAGCTCACACCTACATTCAACAAAAAATCTGTGGAGTCACCTGAAGAGGGCTGTGCACAAGAGATGCCCTCACAGTCTGACAGAGTTGGAGGGCTTTTGAAAGAGAGAGGGTACAAATATTGCCAAGTCAAGATGTGCCATGCTGATAGACACCTTCCCAAAAGGAATGAATGCTGTAATTAAATTAAAAGGTGCTTTAACAAAGTATTAGTTTAAGGGTGCGCACACTCATGCAACCATACTATTGTACGTATTTCATTTACTATATGTTACCCCTAACCAATGTGTATATTCTTTAATTGGATTGCACAAGTTATAGGTCACATTAAAGGTGGGAAAAGTTATGACATGATTACTGTGGTCTCATGTTATATATCACAAAAACCTGGCATGTTAACAGGGGTGTGTACACTTATCATATCTACTGTAAGCTTAGAAAGTTGCTAGAGTAACCAGATTTGTTTTACCATACATTTCCTGCAGGTTTTGAAGTCTGCAACTGAAATTATGTCATTAATTAGTGGCGCCAATCCACAGATCATCCCAGTAATGTATCAGACAAACACAGGATTTATGAGGAACAGACCAGAAATATGAGCCACACATCTAGACATTCAGAAAATCTCTGTACAGTTGAGAGGTATGTTTTGTAGGAGTTGCCACTGTGCTATACAGGTGAACAGCAATAATGTGTACATGGGTGCAGTGTGTGCTAGGTGGAGGCCCATCATCTACTAACATTAATCACGTATCCCAGAGGTGTATATTAGTAGTAACATTAAGTGGAAAGGGCTGCACTGCATGATGTTGAGGGCCTGTCCAGAGTGTGTATGTTGTGATCTGACTGTGTGTCATGAATGTCACCAGTTAGCTATTGTGAGGCATGTGTAATGCCTTTGTGCTACCATACCTATATGTATCTGTGTGTGTGTCCATGTGTGCATGAGTGCACGAGCGCGCGCACATGTGTGTGTGTGTGTGTGTGTGTGTGTGTGTGTGTGTGTGTGTGTGTGTGTGTATATACTAGCAAACCGTATAGTGCAAGTACTAATTTATATATGTTGTCTTCCCTTCAGAGGTGGACATGATGGTCGTGGTCCCTCCCACTCAGAATCTGATGTCAGTGCCTCTGCAGACTCTGACCATGATGGTGGTCCTAGTGAGGCACAGGTGGGATTGTCAGGGGCTGAATCTGTGCCATCGGTTGGCATCACACATTCATCCACAATGTCCCCACATACAGTCACAATGCCCACACATACCCTGTCCCCAGCAGCCACAGATAAAGGACAGTTGACAGGTGGTGGCATGGAACAGTCTAATGTGGTGTCTATGGCAAGTGTGAGTGTAGACTCTAGTCATAACCAGAGTGCAGGCGAGGTCTCACACAGTTGGATGGACAGGGGTACTCGAACGAGGACTGCTGCCCATTGAGCAGCTATCACAAGCGTCCCAGCAAGTGTCACCAGACATATGTTTTGGGCTGTCATGGATGCAGTTACATAGTGAAAGCAATACCAGACAAATACTCAGGGTCATGGATGCAACTCTTCATGGCTTATGTGATGACATACATGACCTTGTTGAGGTCACATGTCAAAATACTGAGGTCATGAGTAGATGGTGGGGTGAGACCTTGGCAATCCTTGACCATGGAATGTCTGTGCTGCAGCGTGTGGTGGGAGATGGGCATCGGCTACGTGGACATAGGTCAGCACCAGCATCAGCTGAGAGTCTATGTGGCCGTGCACCTTCACACTCCTGTAGTGGCAGTCCCACCAGCAGTATCAAAGGGCAGGTGCTGTCCACACCACAACAGAACAGGCCATGGGCACATGGTCCTGGTCATTCCCGTCAGGGACATGGATCCTGCTTTGGGGTTGCTGTTCATAAGCTGGAACTGGAGCTTTAGCCAAGTTGGATGGGATTATGAACAGCTCCAAATACAAGTCTCTTTTCACACAAATTCTTCAGGTGTCTGCTAGATAGCTTTAGATGGAGAGGAATTCCACCTTTCCACATGACAATGACCCAAACCATACATCCAAATCAACAAAAGAAGGGCTTCACCAGAAGACATTCAATGTTCTGGACTGGCCCAGCCAGAGCTCACACCTACATTCAACAAAAAATCTGTGGAGTCACCTGAAGAGGGCTGTGCACAAGAGATGCCCTCACAGTCTGACAGAGTTGGAGGGCTTTTGCAAGAGAGAGGGTACAAATATTGCCAAGTCAAGATGTGCCATGCTGATAGACACCTTCCCAAAAGGAATGAATGCTGTAATTAAATTAAAAGGTGCTTTAACAAAGTATTAGTTTAAGGGTGCGCACACTCATGCAACCATACTATTGTACGTATTTCATTTACTATATGTTACCCCTAACCAATGTGTATATTCTTTAATTAGATTGCACAAGTTATAGGTCACATTAAAGGTGGGAAAAGTTATGACATGATTACTGTGGTCTCATGTTATATATCACAAAAACCTGGCATGTTAACAGGGGTGTGTACACTTATCATATCTACTGTAAGCTTAGAAAGTTGCTAGAGTAACCAGATTTGTTTTACCATACATTTCCTGCAGGTTTTGAAGTCTGCAACTGAAATTATGTCATTAATTAGTGGCGCCAATCCACAGATCATCCCAGTAATGTATCAGACAAACACAGGATTTATGAGGAACAGACCAGAAATATGAGCCACACATCTAGACATTCAGAAAATCTCTGTACAGTTGAGAGGTATGTTTTGTAGGAGTTGCCACTGTGCTATACAGGTGAACAGCAATAATGTGTACATGGGTGCAGTGTGTGCTAGGTGGAGGCCCATCACCTACTAACATTAATCACGTATCCCAGAGGTGTATATTAGTAGTAACATTAAGTGGAAAGGGCTGCACTGCATGATGTTGAGGGCCTGTCCAGAGTGTGTATGTTGTGATCTGACTGTGTGTCATGAATGTCACCAGTTAGCTATTGTGAGGCATGTGTAATGCCTTTGTGCTACCATACCTATATGTATCTGTGTGTGTGTCCATGTGTGCATGAGTGCACGAGCGCGCACACATGTGTGTGTGTGTGTGTGTGTGTGTGTGTGTGTGTGTGTGTGTGTGTGTATATATACTAGCAAACCGTATAGTGCAAGTACTAATTTATATATGTTGTCTTCCCTTCAGAGGTGGACATGATGGTCGTGGTCCCTCCCACTCAGAATCTGATGTCAGTGCCTCTGCAGACTCTGACCATGATGGTGGTCCTAGTGAGGCACAGGTGGGATTGTCAGGGGCTGAATCTGTGCCATCGGTTGGCATCACACATTCATCCACAATGTCCCCACATACAGTCACAATGCCCACACATACCCTGTCCCCAGCAGCCACAGATAAAGGACAGTTGGCGGGTGGTGGCATGGAACAGTCTAATGTGGTGTCTATGGCAAGTGTGAGTGTAGACTCTAGTCATAACCAGAGTGCAGGCGAGGTCTCACACAGTTGGATGGACAGGGGTACTCGAACGAGGACTGCTGCCCATTGAGCAGCTATCACAAGCGTCACAGCAAGTGTCACCAGACATATGTTTTGGGCTGTCATGGATGCAGTTACATAGTGAAAGCAATACCAGACAAATACTCAGGGTCATGGATGCAACTCTTCATGGCTTATGTGATGACATACATGACCTTGTTGAGGTCACATGTCAAAATACTGAGGTCATGAGTAGATGGTGGGGTGAGACCTTGGCAATCCTTGACCATGGAATGTCTGTGCTGCAGCGTGTGGTGGGAGATGGGCATCGGCTACGTGGACATAGGTCAGCACCAGCATCAGCTGAGAGTCTATGTGGCCGTGCACCTTCACACTCCTGTAGTGGCAGTCCCACCAGCAGTATCAAAGGGCAGGTGCTGTCCACACCACAACAGAACAGGCCATGGGCACATGGTCCTGGTCATTCCCGTCAGGGACATGGATCCAGCAGACAGCAGTCACCATCGGGGAGTAGTACTGCATCTGGCCTTGTGCCTGGTGGTGCCAGTGAGACCCCTGGCAGGACCAGTTCACGTGTCCATGGCCAGAGACAGTGAACTGTACATCCTGCCATGTATGGTCCACAGCTGTCCAACATACCCCTGTGTATGGCAGCCACATGGAGTCACTGTGTACATACAAACACACACCACACACACATCATCATCACAGCCAGTTCACCTCCAGTCACACATACACCACCTCTGCATGGCCCATTCATAGAACACCCCTCCAAACACACACATATGATGTCAACCATATGGCCTAGCCTAGGACTCTGGCATACCACAGTTGTAGTATTTAGTGAATTTGTATCTAAAGTTTCTAGAGGGAATAGATAGAGTATTTTGATCCAGCATAAAGGTACATTGTTTACAGGAACCACTTTATTATGAGAAGAATTGGTATTGTAACATATGTATCAAGCTCTCATTTGATTGTAATGTATGTTGTAAATATTTTTACAACTGATGTCTTTTAGAGTTTTTAAATATTTTTTACAGTACAATGCACACCTTTATATTCTGTCTTTAAGAAATGGTTAGGTGTTGATTAATCTGAGGGGGGTGGGACTATCATGTGACTGTTGTTGATTATTTAATGAGCCTCAATGGCAACACAAAGTATTACATTCTCTGAAGAAGCTCGGTATTGACCGAGCGAAAGCGCTTGGATTTTATTTTGTCTGTGCTCTTTTTTGTGCTTGTGGAGGAATAAAGTTCTGCATTTAACTCAATTGGAGTCAAGATATTTGGATTGGAGAGATCCGGGTCCTGTGGCTTTGGGCATTTTTACTGGTTTTGGCTTTGGTCGTTTTTTTTCTGATAGAAGAGAAAGAACACTGAGAGCTGCCAACCATTTCACACAGCACCTTCTGAACCACAGTAAGACCAACACAACACTAACCCAAATCAGCTCTGGGCAATTACCCATGTATTTCCAAATATATCATGCACTACAGGGATGGAACTTTAGGGAAAAACAGATATTGGTGAGAAATTGTCCACCCACAACCTTTTGCATCACAGTCATAGCAACATACCAGTACCCCAAATGAACTCTAGAGTAGAACAACTGTTTAAACAAACATATTCTGATTATCAGTCAAACACTACACCTACATATACTTGCCCGACAGTCTTCTGGGAATCCTGAGATGTTACAGGATATTTCTCAGTCTACCCCTACAAACATATACACTTCATAGACCACCAGCAACTGTAGCAGCATGAACAGTCAGATAGAAAAGGATCTATGACACTTACATCTGCTACTCTCCCAACTCAGCCCAACAAACATTTACACACAACACTACACAGTCTTGGCAGTCTGTTAACAATTGCAAGACATACATAACTCTCAACTGTACAGATTTCCACAGAATTTCAAGGGTTTGGGACCATATTTATGGCCACTGCCTCATACCACTTTCAGGAGTCTGCTAAGTCACTGGGATGATATCAGGAGTGCAGTCACTAAATAATGATATACCGTACCTCTGAACCTCTTACTGCAAGACATCTGGACAAAGCATGACATACTTGGGGACAGGGGGCTGAAAAGATGGACATATCTCACATAATGGTGTTACAAACTGAAATGATTGCTGGTGTTACAGGGTTTGTTGTAACATAACATCCCTGAAGGATATGATGTCTGAAACACTAATGAATGTCAACATTTACTGATTACAATCCACACATTATCTTACTGATTTCTCAAAAATAGAAATTGTCTGAGGAACAGACCAAACATAACAGGCAAACCTCTGGGCACTCTGTGGACATATGGACAGTTGAGAGGTGTGTTAGAGACAGATCACTGTCAGACATCAAGTCACACAGAAAATGCAAGTCTAGAGAAACCCTGTTAATCTAGCAATCCTCTATGTGTATAACAGCAATACTTACTTACAATCTGTACCCAATTCTGGATCTTTGTCTACCATGTTTTTGGGCTGTCTCCACATGTCTTGTCCTGAGAGATATTTCCACCTACTGTCTGTGAAGCTGTAGCCCCCACACATCCATAAAGTCCTCCACACAGGCAAGGAAAATAGGCAAGGCCCACAAGAAGGGCTTAATTATAGCACTGTGTTGCTATGGCATTGGCTAATGGAAAGATAACACCGTTGCTCTTGATGCAAGTAGCAAGTGGGAGACACTGATTGGTGCACAGGCCATCACCTATTCATGAGCATTACCTACAAAAGGCAAGCGGCTGCTTATGCAATGCAACACAGGTCTGAACCCATCTAAACAAAGACAGACTGCAACTACACAAACCTAACCATTGCACTATTCTGAGGAAACCCTGCAGCACTATAACAGGCATGTCAATCATGTAAGCTTGTAATGGACTGTAAAATGGGGGATGCAATAATGTCAAATAGGAAGTTAAACACTAGGTCACAACAAGACCTGCTAGACTCACATGCTGCTGTCTAGCATCTATGGTGATTCCTGCTTGCCCTGTCTGCAGTGACATGGATCACATCTCTGGTCCCTGAGTCACCCCAGCAAAGGTCAGCTCATGTATGACTACTACTGGAGTGTCTGTTGTCCAGTACTGAGTGTGACACTGCTAGGCCAGCTACCTGGGATGTTGTAAATATTCATATGTCACTTGTGAATGCTACTATGATACATATACTTGTCTTAAAAAATGTACAAGATTTATATAGAGTATGTGCATAGTACAAAACAGGCGCAGAAGTGTATGTTGAACTGTATGTTATATACTGAGCCCATACCTGACAACTGTCCAGAGTTTTTCAGACTGATCACATGTCTGCCTCATATTTTTAGTCAATGCCTCATACAGTTGTGTATTGTCTGGCACATCATTGGGAACTCATTAAAGACTGAAGTCATAACATAATAGCATACATTTGATTGTCAGATGTCATATCCTGCAGAGTAGACCTGTGAATGTGGCACTGTCTTTGCTGGCAACTAAGTGTGTTTCAGCTAGATTCATAAAGTGACACTATTTTCTGGCCTTTGCCCACCAGTGATGTGTGCCTTTGTGCAGATGTCTTGCTCTAACAGGTGCTAGGTGTCTTAGCAGGAAACCCATGTCAATGTAAGCATACCTTGTCCTTTAGGATGCAGGCACTGACATCTGCTTTGCAGTGGAGAGCAGACTAACCTTGCCACGTTACTCATCCCATCATACGTTTAGACCCCAAATGGAGGGCTGCAAAGCCAAAGGAGGTGGAGTGTTAAACATTATCATATACATACACACCTCTAGGCTGGCCAAACAGTATGGTGCATGGGAGACATCCCGAGTGCAGTGAACAGTTGACAAAACACCTACTCATATCATAGCTAGATCTAGGCCTCCACCCATGGCTATGGACACCCACCACACCTATTGGGGTTTATGGAATCTGTCAGGATTCAATTGTTTACCCTGCTCCTGGGTGATTTCAACTACCAAACCATAGTGTGCATGACCTATGCCACCTGAACATGAATGCACAGAGATTCCTCAGCTTTGTCAATGGCAATGCAGTAGATCAGCCAGTCAACACTCCTACATCAGGTGGAAATATCCTGTTATTGGTCCTAACCAACATGAGTAGCCACTGTAGCACTCCTACAGTGCCACCCTCTTTGATAAGATCTGACCATATAGCCATCACTGTTCAGGTTAGCATCTCCTCTGCCCCCCCCTGTTAGCATCTCCTCTGCCCCCCCCCGTCAGGGTCAAACAAAATTAACTTTACACAAATGACTATAAATCTCCTCAGAGCAGGTAGAAGTAGCTTTATAGCCAACGTTCCATCAGGAAGAACTAGCAGTAGTGTCCAGACCCACACCACAATAAACTTTGAGTGCAAACTGGACACATCCACCAAGGACAATCACTAGGCCTTCCACACATATGTCTGCAATCCCAGAGGCAACATGCAAATCTGCTCTGTAGTGGTGGTCATTAACACCACATACACATACAGCATAGATATAGGCAACCTGCCGCAGACAGGTGAAGTGTGAGCATCACCCCCATCCTCCCATCAGTACACATGTGCATGCTCAGCACCTGCCTCCTTCACCTCATCATCAGGAAGCAGGTACATAATGCCCTCTCAAAGGCAACACACAGAAGTCTCCATGGGCCTGATACCATCCCTGGCTGCATCCTACATGAACTCAAGCAAGAGCTCTCATATCCATTATGTACTGTAGTCAACCAAAGCCTGAGCACCGGTGTCATCCCAACTGCACAGAGGACAGCCACTGTCATCCCTATACACAAAGATGGAGCAATCCACCAACCCAGCCAGTCATATGCATGTCAGCCTAACTAGCCTGCTCTGCAAGGGTATGGAAGGCTATATCAAGGACATTATGAAAAGGGACATCGGCAACCTCAAAATGCCTGAGCCCACATAGTATGGTATTGTCAAAGGGAGAGTGTCCTGTTAAACCTGGTCGACTTCTCTGAAGTGGTCAACAAACACAAGGACAAGGGGAAAATGCTGAACAATGCCTACCTTCACCTAGCCCAATTCTCTCACAATAATCCCCAGGCAGCCATGATACATATGCCTACACAGCTAGACATCAAACTGTATGTTACTAGCTGGGTAGCTAACTGTCTCAATAATAGTACCCACTCAGTCAAAGCAGTGGAATCCACCTCTAGTAGTAGAGTCTTCCAAAGCTGTGTACCCCAGTGATAGGTCTGGGGACATCTACTGTTTGAAATATACATATCTGAGGTACAGGACAAAAGCTGTGGTCTGTTGCTGACCAGGTTTACAAATGCTTGCAAGCTAGCCACTCTCTTACATTCCCCTATTGATGTGAGCATCCCCAAAGAGGTACTCACCCAGTTAATGACTGGTGCAAGAAGCACTGCTGCAAACTGAATGCCAGGAGATGCATCATTCTCCCTGCTGTGGCAGATATCACCCACACTAATTATGACAGTAATAATGTACTGAGCATGCAATCAGGTGTGAGGTGACTTGTGCACCACGGTTGGTAGCAACCTGACAGGTTCCCACTGTGTGGGCATCATAGTACAGAATGCTGTCTACATGGCCCACCTCACAAATATGGGTATGTCATCCAGGAACCAGAAGGCCACTAAATCCCTGTACTCCACCCTTATCAGACACATTACCAAGTACAATGGCTCCTTTGGCATGTACCTTGCCAAGGAAATGCAGCAGTTGCAGAGACCACAGAGGTTCCTGACCAGGCAAATCCAGGGTCTGCAACACCTATCTTATACAGGTAGGCTGAAAGCCCCAGCACTATACTCAGTCTCATACAGACTGATCATAGGTGACCTGTGTCTGGCATACAAGGCCATTTCCAAATGAGCCTTGATGGCATTTTGGCATATCTGTAAGACAAACCCCACTCACGCATCATGCTCGCAAGGCCTCACCTGGTCTGTGACATGTATAGTACTTGTTGGCAGGATAGAGTAGACTCCCACACAATACACTCTCTGTAAAATACACCCCATCCCCATGTCTAGCAGAGTACGTGTATATCCCTCTTGAAGAAGAAGCCCTCCAGAACTTACACCACCACAACCCTCACATAGTAGCACAAAATACACACCTACTTTTGTGGAGGCTCTCAATAAAAATCTGCCCAAACAACAGAGATCTCCTAGGCACAAACACAACCACCACATCCGAGCACAAACCATGACACACATAGCTCACATAAACAGTGTGCCACTCAACCAAAGCCCATAAGGCAAAACAACTTAAATAATACACTAGTCATAAGTGACTCAATAGTAAGGCACACTGATGTCCCACTCACTAGGCTGAATAAGGAGAAAGTTACGGTCAACTGCCTGTTGGCTGCCAGGATTGCCACATAATGCATGCACTTAGGTCACTCCACAACAGGTACAAATATGACTCTGTCATTGTCCTTGTTGGTGCACATGACCTGAGTCATACCTCTCTGGACTACATGAAAAGAGACATAGATGAGCTCTCGGATCTTATAGCCCAGGCAGGTATGACCCTAGCTCTGAGTAGTATCCTACTGTCACCCAGAATGATACCACAGTACAAGCAGAAAATGATTGACTTCAACAATTGGCTAAATTTCTGGTGTCATTCTAAGGGGATCCCGTATCTGTCTGCCTGGGATGACATGATCGACAGACCTTGATGCTTCGCCAGAGATGGCCTGCACCTGTTACCCCAGGGATTCCGGATACTGGCCAAGGCTCTTGCCACCCATATAGTGCCTTTTTTAGGCAATGTCCTGAAGACAAATTTACCACCATAACAGCTACAAGCAAACAAAATCTGAGGGTTATGCTACTCAATGCTAGAAGTCTAAATCTCAAAATGCACTCACTCGAAACACTCCTTAAAATGGAGAACATCGACACCTGTGCAGTGACCCAGACCTGTTTCAAGGCTCCAGAGAGTACCCCAGCACTATCAGGCTATAATTCCTACCACATCTTTCGGTCCCTAAACCTGGACTGAATCACTAAAGGCAGTGGTGTCTCCATATTCATAAAGGATATGCACACCTCCAGACTAGTAGCCCAACATAAAGCATCAGAGATACTTCAGGTATAACTAACACTGGGTAAAACTGCAATCCAGGCTGTAGCCTGCAATAGATTCCCCACCATGTCCCAAGACACCCACTCCTCATTCCTAAACACACTGGAAAATATTAGGGTACAACCCAATACCCTTATACTGGGAGACTTTAACTACCACTCTATTAACTGGGAAAATTACTCATGTACCAACACACTTGCTCAACATTTTCAAAAAATCATTAAATCAAATGCCCTGGACAAACTCAATCTTACTCCCACCAGGGGTAGAAACATCCTTGACCTGGTCATTACTAACATGGGCGACTGTTGCTCTACACCAGTAATCAACTCCTCCCGGGTCAGATCTGACCACAAGCTAATCACCATGGATATCCACATCCCACCCTCACACCCCTAAAGGAAACCACCATAAAAAACTTCTCCAAAACCCTTTCACCCCCTAAAGAGCCTATCACAATACCTGAGGAATGACAAGTACCTATTATCACTGCTACACAGGTAAAAACCACACTGTCCCAAGCCAAGATTACAGCTTCCATGGGACCTGATAATATCCCTGGCTATGTTCTACATGAATTACAAAGTAAACTGGCACCATACTTGAGTACCTTGTTCAATCACAGCCTCATTTCAGGCTTCATTCCTACCAAATGGTGCACTGTTATGGTCATCCCACTCCACAAAGGGGGAGCAACTACAGACCCTGGGAACTATCACCCCATTAGTCTGACAAGTCTGATATGTAAGGCTATGGAGCGCATCATCATGGACCTTATAAATAAGGACATAGTGAATCTCCAAACTCTGGTCCCCATGCAGATTAGGTTTGTGAAAGGTATATCATGCCTGCTCAACCTGATAGACTTCTTCAAGTCTGTCACCAGAGCTGTGGATGAGGGCAAGGTAGTTCACAAAGCCTACCTTGATCTTGCCAAGGCCTTCAACACCATCCCTCACTCAGGAATCATAGACAGACTCACTAAACCAGGTATAAACCCCTATGTCATAAGATGGGTTGCCGAATGGCTCACTGATAGAACCCACAATGTGAAAGTAGCGGACTCCAAATCTGACCAATGATCAGTTACAAGTGGTGTCCCACAGGGATCTGTCCTATGTCCTCTCCTGTTTGGCGTCTACTTCTCTGAAGTTCAAGCCAACACAAAGGGACTCTGTCTGACCAGGTTCGCAGATGATTGCAAACTGGGAGCCATTATTGATTCTCTAACTGATGTAGACATTCTACGAAAAAAGGCCTCACTGACACCAATGACTGGTGCCAAAACCATGGCCTTAAACTCAATGCCAAAAAGTGCATTGTCATTCCCTTTGGGAAAGATTTGGTGCCCATGAACTACCACATAGGCAGTACTCCACTAAACACTGAAGGTGTGATCAGAGACTTGGGGACACAGGTTGACAGCAGCCTCTCCTTTGATAAGCACATTGCCACTGTAGTCAGAAAGTCCTTCTGTGTGGCACATCTCATTACAAAAGGTTTCTCATCCAGGGAGAAAGAGGTCATAATCCCTTTCTACTCATCCCTCATTAGATCTATTATAAAATACAACACCCCATTTGGTATGTACCTCACTACACACCTACAACAACTGGAAAGGCCACAAAAATACCTCACTAAGAAGATCTTAGGCCTTAGACACATGCTGTATATGGACAGACTAGAAATGTATTTATTTATTGACATTTGTTAACCGGGTTTGTCCAGCTGGGCTTGTGGCCCATTTTCAGTGGAGACCCGAGGAGAAAAGCTCCAGCAGTACATTTTAAACAAGTATAATTTTAAACAATATTGATATAATAGCAGTTATAGCAAAAAGATTCACATAGGTTGGGTTACATGCATAAAGTTAAAGTTGCATTAAAAAGAAGCTAAGTAACAATTTTACATTGATATAGTTCAATAGGTCAACAATAAAAAAAATTTGTTTGTATAAAATTATGCAAATGCACAGTAGACACATTGGAGAGAGAGGTGTAATGAGGTACTAAGTATCGTCCTTTTGAGGGTACATAAAGGGAAGGAAGACTAGGTAGGGTCATGGCAAGGGAAGGTTCTGGAATTGGGAAAATAAGCTTTTAGTTAATTTTTAAAGTGTGAGGTGTGGGAGATTGAACATAAGTCAAGGGGAAGTTTGTTCCAAGCAGGGGCAAGGGAGTGTTTGTAGAGTAGTTTGCCTACTGACCTTTTTGGGTGGTAGATATCAAGTAATTGTTGGTTAGAAGTACGGAAGGTCTGGGATGGGATGTAGATGGAGACTAAGGAAGATAGAGATGGACAGAAGGAGGGTTTATAAAGAATAGAGTGTAGCATATGAAATTGATAAGACAGCAGAAATTGGAGAAGTTCAAGCCATAGAAGAGAGTTTAAAGAAATGCAGTGGTGTGAGTTGTATGGGGAGTTAGTAATGAATCTGGCTATTTTATGGTAAGTCTGTTGGAGTTTGTTTAGAGTGGAGGCCTGGATATTGGTAAGCACTGGGGCAGTGTATAAGAGGGAGGGGAGGAGGAGTGCCTGGCCCAGGGTAAGTCTAGATTCAGGGGTTAGGAATTTTTTGTTCTGATATAGCAGACCTAGTTTCTGGTTGTTTTTTTTTATACATTGGAGTATGTGTAGGTTGAACTTTAGTTCATCATCGATAATGCCCCCTAGGAGTTTTGTGTGGGGTCAGGTTGGATAGTTGTATTGTTAGAAGATGTAATAAAAAAGGAGGTTTTGTGATGAGAAAGAGAACGGGGAAGGAAAAGTAGGAGTTTGGTCTTTTTGGGATTTAGGATCAATAGGTTGTGAGAGATCCACTGTTCAGTGGATAGTAGGGCCTGTTGGGTCAGGGAGTGTAGTTCAAGAATGTTATTTGAGATGGATATAAGTGTGGAGTTGTCGGTATACTGAATAAGGGAGGATTCTTTGCAAGAGGTGTAAAGACCATTGGTGAAGATGTTAAACAAAAGGGGTCCCAAGATAGAGTCTTGGGGAACACCAGTGGAGATGGGAAGGAAAGGCGAGGAGGATGAGCGCCAAAAAACTCCAGCTATACTCCGTCACTTATCGCTTACTTCTCTGTTTGATCTACAAAGCCATTTCTGAGCCAGAGCTGCTAGATATGCTACACCTAAGGAAATCCCAATCCCTCTGTGCCACATGCTCCAGGGACCTAAACCTCATTACCACAACAAACAGAACATGCTGGAGGGACAGGTTCCTAACCAAGAGACTTTCCATACTCTGGAACAAACATCCCATTCATGTCAAGAAGAGCACTTCACTGGCCCTCTTTAAGAGAAATCTTGATGAGTGGATGAGCAATAGGAAGTTGACCCTGGGGATCACTTCAGTGGCCTTGCTGGACAGAGGCACTGGGAACTAACTTTGGGCGGCATGATGCCGGGGAATCTTCTTGGGCTAGGCTTATATAGGCTCCAGGGTCATTAGCCTAGTACACACCTATGAACCTATAAGCTGGATGACTGCATGGGAAATGGATGAGACATCCCTGGGATCCAGTGTGTGTCCCAGCTGGACAGGGGAAACAGGTGCTGGCTTTGAAGGGACATGGGCAAAAGTCAGGGCCAGGCATCAGGGCCAATAGCCTGGTATCATCCTATGAGGCTATATGCACCTAGTACTTTACATGTTTCCTGCATGTACTGCAGACTGTCCTGCAATGTTGTCTGAAATGAATCCCTGTGTGTCTGAACTGTATAGGTACTGCAGTGATAGTGTATAGTCCTGTTCCTTCATAGGTTCATAGGTTCATACTAGGCTATCTGCCCGAGGGCATTTACAAGCCTAGCCCATCGTTTTGTGGCTTACGCCACCCCTTTAGTATGGGGAACTATACCCATTATTTTGCTGTGCCTCTGTCGAGCAGTGACACTGAGGTTATCCCTGGGGTATATCTGTGATCTCCCATCCATTGGTCAAGATTTCTCTTGAACAAGGCCAGCGAGGTGCTCTGCCTCACATGTACCGGGATTTTGTTCCACAGCATAGGGAGTCTTTGGGTGATGAATCTATCCTCCAGCACGTCCTATTAATAGCCGTGTCAAGGTTTAAGTCTCCCACCCTTGTGGCTCTGATGGATCTAGATTTTTGAGGTGAAGCATATTCATCAAATCTGGGTTTGACATGGCCTTGTATGTTAGGCAAAGGTCACCTCTGAGCAGCGGTGCGACTGAATAGAGCTGGAGTTCTTTCAGTCGGGCAGCATAGGACAGATTTTGAGACCCAATATCCTTTTGGTGAGGAACTTTGTGGCCTCTCCAGCTGCTGCAAGTGCCGGGTCAGATACATTCCGAATGGGGCATTGTACTCAATCATTGGTCTGATGAGTGATGAGTAAAGGGAGACTATGACCTCCCTTGATCTAGATGAGAATCCCTTCATGATAAGGTGGGCAATGTAGAAGGTCTTCCTAACTACTTTAGCTACATGGGTGTCGAATGACAGACTACTATCAACCTGGGTCCCCAGGTCCCTGATAACTTCTTCTGTGCTCAGTGGATTGCCACCTATTTGGTAGCTAGGGTAACCTTGTTTTTCCCGAAGGGTATGACTATGCATTTTTGGCATTTAACTTTAGGCCGTGGCTCTGGCACCAGTTATCCGCTTCTGTGAGACCCTTCTGAAGGATATCTGTATCAGATGTGTTTTCTACTATGGCAGTTTGCAGTCATCTGCAAACTTTGTCAGCCATAACCCTGCTGTGTTTGCTTGTACTTGGAAAAGTAGATGCCAAACAAGAGTGGGCCCAGGACTGAGCCCTGTGGGACACCACTTGTGACAGGCTTTGAGTCTGACATGGCGCCAGCAACTCTGACCCTGTGGGTTCTGTCACTCAGCCAGTTTGCAACCCATCTTGTGATGTATGGGTTGACATTTAAGCTGATGAGTTTTTCAATGATACCCGAGTGGGGTATTGTATCGAAGGCCTTAGCCAGATCGAGGTAGGCTGTATGGACTGCCTTTCCCTCATCAATGGCTTTGGTGACTGTTTCAAAAAGTCAACCAAGTTTAAAAGGCATGATTTGCCTTTGACAAAGCCAAACTGGGTTGGATCCAAAGTCTGCAAATTCCCTATGTCTTTATTTATGAGGTCCATTATGATCCTCTCCATGGCTTTGCAGATAAGGCTTGTCAAGCTAATGGGCCGGTAATTTCCAGGGTCGGTGGAGGCACCGCCTTTGTGAAGTGGTACCACAGTTGCAGTGCGCCACTCCCTGGGTACGTATCCAGAGGTAAGACTTTGATTAAACAGCTGTCCTAGCTGTGGGTTTAATTCCTCATTGAGTTCATGGAGCACACAGCCGGGGACACCATCAGGTCCCATGGATGCTGTGTTTTTTGCTTTGGAGAGAGCAGTTCTCACTTGGGCGCTGGGGATGTTTGGGGGGCTGCAATCGTTTGGTATAGATATCTCTCCTTTTGGGGGGGAGGGGAGAAGTTTGCACTGAACCTGTCAGCCAGTATGTTGGCAATGTCTGTAGGATCAGTAATCTTCACATCATTTTGAACTAGCTCTGAGCATATCTGGGAGTTTCCTCCCAGGTTTCAAACATAGCTAAAGAAGGCCTTATGATCCAAAGTCTGCAAATTCCCTATGTCTTTATTTATGAGGTCCATTATGATCCTCTCCATGGCTTTGCAGATAAGGCTTGTCAAGCTAATGGGCCGGTAATTTCCAGGGTCGGTGGAGGCACCGCCTTTGTGAAGTGGTACCACAGTTGCAGTGCGCCACTCCCTGGGTACGTATCCAGAGGTAAGACTTTGATTAAACAGCTGTCCTAACTGTGGGTTTAATTCCTCATTGAGTTCATGGAGCACACAGCCGGGGACACCATCAGGTCCCATGGATGCTGTGTTTTTTGCTTTGGAGAGAGCAGTTCTCACTTGGGCTGGAGATGTTTGGGGGCTGCAATCGTTTGGTATAGATATCTCTCCTTTGGGAGGGGGAGAAGTTTGCACTGAACCTGTCAGCCAGTATGTTGGCAATGTCTGTAGGATCAGTAATCTTCACATCATTTTGAACTAGTTCTGAGCATATCTGGGAGTTTCCTCCCAGGTTTCTAACATAGCTAAAGAAGGCCTTATGATTGTCTTTTGAGTCTTTAGCTATTTTTCTCTCGAAATTTGCTTTGGATGATTTTATGAGAGCTCTTAGTTTTTACTTATAGTGATCAAGGGTGTCTTACCTTTTAAGGATTTTGCTCTATCTTGTAGTAGCTTCCTCCTTTTGTTGTAGAGTTTGTTTATGGCTGGGGTCCACCAGACTGGACGCTTGCCTTTGGTACAAAGAGTCTTTGTTTTGCTTGGGATTGCCTTATCCATGCAGTCCTGCAGGTGCTGGTAGAAGGCATTTGTAAGTGATTCAGCGGCTTGAGTACTGTTTTCCCGCTCGGGGCCTTAAAGGAGACCACACTAGTCTTTAGAAGTGTGAAGTCGGCTTTTGAGAAGTTCTTTACTGTGGTCTTTTTATTTCAGGTGGGGTGGGATGAGGACCTCCAGCGAGATTAGTTTGTGGTCTGATCTCACCAGTGAGGGGTACACCTCCGTGTTGAACATTGTGCTCCCATGTTCGTGATGATGAGATCAAGTATGTTATCTCCTCTTGTGGGATGGTGACTAGTTGTTCCATGGCATTTGAGTTTATGAATTCCAGGAACTTTTGGGCTAGGGTGTTTGGGCTTGAGTAGTGTTCCCAGTCTATATTAGGGTAATTGAAGTCACCTAGTATGATGGTGTTTGGTGATACATTTATCCCTCTAGTGTTTTCAGGAAGGCCATGTGAGGTTCCTGAGTTTGTGAGGGTGGCCTGTAACATGCTACAATTTGCAGAGCAGTCTTGCCTATGGTTAATTGCACCTGGATGGTCTCCATGCATCGTCGCACCAGTCTTGAGGTGTGGGTGTCCTTGATGAATATGGATACCCTCCTTTCTTGGTATTGTCCGGATTTTGGGGCCGAACGCATGATATGAGGTAAAACCTGATAGCTGGGGTGCTCTCAGGAGCCTTAAACCAGGTTTCTGTCACAGCACAGACATCGATGTTCTCCATACTGAGAAGGGCCTCGAGTGCTTGCATTTTGAGATTTAGACTTCTGGCATTGAGCAGCATTACCCTTAGTTTTTTTCCTTTTTTGTTCTAGGGTGGTAGGTTTAGAATTTGAGCCTTGCCTAAAAAGGCACTATGGGGTGGCAAGAGCCTTTGCCAATATCCGAATCCCAGGGTGACAGGTGCAAGCCGTCCTCATGCGAGCAGCGTGGCTTGTCCAGCATGTCATCCCAGGCAGACAGACACTGGATCCCCTTTGAATGACACCAGTGTTTAAGCCAATTGTTAAAGCTGATCATCTTATCTCTGTATTGTGGCATCATTCTTGGTGAAGGTAGGATACTGCTCAAGGTCAGGGTCATACCTGCCTGGGCTACATAATCAGAGAGCTCCTCAATGTCTCTTTTCATGTAGTCCAAGGAGGTACATCTCAGGTCGTTTACACCAGCGTGGCAATGACTGAGTCATATTTGTACCTGCTGTTGAGAGACCTGAGTGCTTGCGTTATGTGGCGGATTCTAGCGCCCGACAGGCAGCTTACTGTGACCTTCTCCTTACTCAGTCTGGTGAGTGGGACGTCAGTGTGTCTGACTATGGAGTCACCAATGACTAGTGTGTCTGGCATTGTGTTTGGCCTTAAGGGCTGTGACTGTTTGACACTCTGACTGTGAGGTCTATGTGTTGCAGGTGTTGTGTTCTGAGGTGGTGGTTGTTTGGGTGTCTGCTTTGGTGGCCTCTGCTGTTTTGGTAGATTTTGATCAGAGCCTCAGTATGTCTTTGTGTGTTTATGTGTATGATTTGAGGTTGTAATGGTACTATGTGAGACTGGGTCTATAGTGTGTGGTAACCTTCTCCTCCTGACTGGTCTTGCCAGTCCTATGTTGAGAGAGCTCAGCCTCCAGTTTGGCCATATAGTTGCATCTCTCATGTATTTGTGTTTTGTGGGAGGAGGAGAGGGTTTTCTGTGTACATGAGGCAATTGTAACATTGCCTCAATATTCCCAGGTTAACCAGCTGAGCAGGAGAGGACACTAGCAACTGATCCCTCGACATGCTAGAAGGAATAGACAAAAAACTTTAAAAAGATTCCGGGGACGGGTGACCGAGAAATGGGGTTGCCTTTTGGGGTACTATCTTTGACAAGAGTGCCGTATCAAGGTAATAAGTACTGTAGGAGCAAGTGCTACGTTTAACAGATAGAGAATAGTCTACTTGGATTCAAGTAGAGATGATCTTTTTAATTATAGGATAAGCTGATTAGATCAGTAGTATAGTTCGAGGAAGGTAGTTTTAAGGGAAAATTTGAAGAGTGGACTTTAGGTAGCAATAGTTTAAACCTGCTTAACCGCTGCTGCCCCAGTGTGCAACGCTAGCAACTCCGCATTAAATCGGGCTAAATCGCGCTAATGCACGCTAAAGCGTGCTTTATAGCAGGGGGCTGGAAATGACAGGAAATGACCCAAAATGGCCAATAAACTACAAGTTACTGCCTTAAACCACTCCTCTGAGGACAAATGAAGGAGTTATGGAAATGACCCCTAGTGGCCAATAAAACTACAGTTTCAAGTCAGTAACCACCTCTCCGGGGGCAGGAAGCTGCTCAATGTTAGTCACTGCCACTGATGAACACAGAGACCCTCCTTCAGCCCAAGCAAAAATGGCCTCACAGAAACTTTCAAACAGTTCAGGAACAGCAAGCCTGTAACTGAACTTTTTAACTCTCAGAAAAGTGGGAAAAAAGCAAGATTTTTTTTTTTTTGTTTTTGTTTTTTACAGAGATAGCAGAGGTTCACAAGTAATATCAAGTTATAACAGTGCAGTAAATGACCCCACACAAGAGTGCTAGGTCAAGGACAGAAAATATGCAAGTTTTAAGAAAAAAACGATTTAAAATTAGTTCATCAGTTATCATCACATATCATTACACCTTGTCATTGTGTGTGGTCTGTATAGCAGTAAGCCAGCTCTTACAGTATGTGCATATGCACTTAGTGACACTTTATAGCTCACTCCAATAGCCTTGGTCTTGGCCACAATTACCATTCTGCTACCAGGCCCATCACACGATAGGATTTGTCACCCTTTGTTGTGGGCCTTACAGTAGCAGTGAAAGACATGGATTGCGGCAAGCAGAACTGCCATAAGGTCTGCCCTGAAGGGCCCATAGGTGTCACAGCTGTGCCAGACTGTACCAGGAGTGTGTGTGTGTGTGTGTGTGTGTGTGTGTGTGTGTGTGTGTGTGTGTGTGTGTGTGTGTGCACGTGTGTATGAGCAAACATAATACTGCAGGGTATTAATTTACATATGTTGTCTTCCCCTCGCAGGTGAACACAAGGGTTGGTGTCCCTCCCCCTCACAATCTGATGTCAGTGTCATAGCGGACTCCCATGATGATGGTGGTCGTAGTGAGGCACAGGTGAGGTTGCTGGTGGCAGAATCTGTGCCGTTGTTTGGTATCCCACTTTCAACCACAATGTCCCGCACACAGTCAGTATGCCCACACATACCCAGTTCCCAGCAGCCACGGATAATGAACAGGTTAAGGGTAGTTGCATGGAACAAGATAGTGTGTTGAGTATGGCAAGTGTGAGTGTAGGCACCAGCCATAGTCGGAAAGTAGGCAAGGTCACACACAGGCAGATGGACAGGGGTCTTCGATGGAGGACTGCTGACCATCAAGCCCCTGTTGCAAGTGCCACAGAAGGTGTCACCAGATGCATGTTATGGTCCATCATGGAGGCACAGGTGCATACTGACTGCAACACCAGACAGATGCTCAGAGTCGTGAATACAGTGCTGCCTGCCATGTGTGATGACCTCCATGGTATTTGTGATGCCATACGTCATCTTGCCAATGTTGTGGATAGACAATGGGGTGAGACCTTGTCACTGCTCTACCATGCAATGTCTGTGCTTGAGCATGTGGTGGGAGTATGGCATCAGCCAGGTGGATGTCGGTCAGTAGAATGATCAGCTGTGAGCCCACGTGGCCATGCACATTCACAGTCTTGTAGTGGCAGTACCAACATCACTACCAAAGGGAAGGTGCTGTTCACACCACACCAGAGCAGGCTGTAGGCATGTTGTCCTGGCCAGTCCCATCAGGGACAAGATCCAGCAGACAGCTGTCAGCATTGGAGAGTACTATTGCATCTGTCCTTGGGCTGATGGCGCCAGTGATACTCCTGGCAGAGCCAGTTCCCACGTCCCTGCCGGGAAATGGTGAACCTTACATTCTGCCATGTACAGTCCACTGCTGTCCAACATAGCACTTTGTTGGGCATCCACATGGCTTGTTGGTGTTCAGATAAGCACTCATACATCCCTATCACAGGCCAGTCACCACCAGACATGCACAGCTCCTCTACATGGCCCAGTTGAACACCAACCTTCCAAAAACACACACACACACGATGTCAGCCATATAGCCCAGCTTAGGCCTCTGGCAATCCAAGACCACATCCTGTGCATGTGATGATACTTGTGCCACAACCCTGGTATACATACTATTGATGCAGGGACATGCTAATATGGGTCTGATGCACATGCTGACTATAGTACAGTGTAGTAAAGTAATGCTATGTAAGGTGCTATCTGCTGGCAATAGTTATGGGTACACATCGAGGTGCATGTACCTTGTTAGCCGTGATGCACTATTGATGTTAGTACTGCTGACTGACTGTAGTGTCACATACTGTATTTTGGTTGTGTTCCAGTTGTCTCTGTGTCTGCAGGCTGTGGACCTGGTGACAGTAGCAATAATGAGTAAGACTGAGTGGAAACACAGTGACCTTTTCATAGCCAAGGTACAGCTGTATATGTACATGTTTACCAGGTGTGTTTACATGCAAAAGTGTGTGAGGGGCAATTGTGGCAGACAGTGTGACCTTGCATACATACCCTTGACACAGCCACCTAGCCTTCATACATGTCACCTGGGTGTTCTGTAAGACCACAGGCTCACATATACAGAGGACGTCACTTGAGTACTGGCACTAGGTCACTCACAAGCTTAGCCATTACTTTAACTGCAACAGATTCGGCTATCAGCACCTGTTTCCCCTTCCATTTCTGTCATATCCCCTCAACCGTTTCTGTCACATCCCCTCAACCATCATGCATTTGATGAGGGTATGCCTAGTACTGTGTATGACAGGTTTGGGGTATGTATTCCTGACACTGGTCAGCCTGTGTTAGTCTAACCTGACAATCATCTGCATGTGTGTCTGCTATCTCATATGCATGTCTGGCCTCTCATGCTGGTAGTGCACACAGAGTCATAGTCCTGTACATGGGGCAGCTGATGAAGGGCTGAGCACAGCCTCAACCTGCACAGTCTTACGAACAATAGCACTAGATACATAACACAGATAGCACATCAGTACTGTAGTGTGGCAGTGTCTGCCACTACTATTGAAGTGGGTGACAATTGCAGGGGCTGTTAGGATTGCCAATAGTTGACTCAGAGGCCCTTAACATGTTAGAGCCATCTGACACACCCAACATGCACACTGCTGCTTGGGGACATGTATTGAATCACACATGCACATGGAGGTGACACTTAGAGTAGTTCACCTACCCATCTATTAATGTACAATACACAGTGATATGACCATTGCATGCACCATAGTGGCTTGGTGTTAGAAACTGTGTAACTGTGCTTGTACGGTGGATGACATCTGTATGGGCTGACACTAGGTTGGCAATAGGGGAGTTCACAGGGTGGAAGAGGCACACAGAAGGGTATAGCCATCACATACACACACAAAAGACAGCCACAGGGGCTGTGCATACAGAAACACATGCATGGTTGCCAAAAGACATATTAGTAACCCTACATATCCACTTGTATGTACTATAGTGCTACATAGACATGACATGTTCAACATATATCATTTGCCTGGGACTTAACATGCAACCTCTTACAACAGGTAATCTTGCAAATGCCTTCATAGATGGTGGGATAACCCACCAGACATATTGATTTGCCTCATCTACTGCTCCTACAAACCTGCACAAGTGATAGAGTGACAGACTTTGTATCAGTATGATGTGTCAGTCAGGTACAATGTCTGATGCTGGCATGTGTGTCACTATAGTAACTGTGACATATTTGGCAATGATATTACAGGAATGCTCATTGTTAGGGGACACAGACCACATATGAGTTTCAAACGTGTATATTCCATGTACATCTGTACAGATGACTGGTATGGGCTGTATAGTTTTACATGGTGAATGTGAGGCAGATGCCATTAACAGGCTATTTAAAGTAATGTCATGGGTAGGGGGTCAACAGGCCTTAAAATGGTATAACCTACACAAACAGCCACAGTGGGTATGCTTTACACACACTATTAGAATTGTCAGTATTGAGATTAGAACTCCTACCTATCTAATTATTTCTACTATAGTATTATGCTGTTATTGCACATGCCACAGAGCTTAGAGGGCTGCCAAGTGTATACAGGTACATCTAAGGTGAATGACATTAGCAAACCTTATAAAGTAGGGCAATGGGAAGTGTACTGGGTGGTACATTTTCACACCCCCAGAGGATATGATTCTCACTCATACACACACAGGGATGATGTGATTCTCTTACACACACCAATACACACACAAACACACACACACACACACACACCCACACACACACACACACACACACACATACACACACCCACACAGTATCACAGTTACCAGCATTGAGGTAAGAACCCCTATCTAGTTATGTGTACTACAGTGTTAATGCAGTTATCACATGCAGCACAGAACTTATAGGATTTAACAGTGTTGCAAGATATGTCTAAGGTAGTTACATCAAGAGCCCTTGCAAAGTATGCAATGAGAAATATACTGGGTGGGAAGGACATCAAAACACATTACCCTACAAACATGCACACTTACAAACACCTTCACTCATGCACACATTTGTTAGTTAATTACACACACCATAGCATTTATAGGACTGAGTGCTGTCCAAAGGTACTTCTAAGGGCAATGACATCAGCAGGACTGCAAAAGTAGGGCACCGGGAAGTGTTGTGGATGGGGAAGTCCTCAAAATACTTCAGCCTACAAACATACACATCTTTGCCAGAATTGGGAATAGAACTCCTGCCTGTCAAGTTATGTGCATTATAGTGTTACACAGATATCGCATGTGCTACAAAGCTGACAAGTATACAAAGGTACTTCTAAGGTGACTGACATCAACAGGACTGCTAAAGTAGGGCATTGGGAAGTGTTGTGAGTAGGTTCTTCATCAAAATGCATCAGCCTACAAACATACATACTTACATACACATTTGCCAGAACTGGGAATATAACTCCTGCCTATCTAGTGATTTGTACTATACTGTTACATCGTTACTGCATATGCCACAGAGCTTATATGGGTGGAGCTATGCAAAGGTACATCTAAGGGGAATGACATCAGCAGGACTGCTAAAGTAGGGCATTGGCAAGTGTTGTGGGTGGGGAAGTCCTCAAAATGCATCATCCTATAAACAGGCACACTTGCACACACTTGTACACACATACTTGCCAGAACTGGAAATAGAACCACTGCTTACCTAGTTATTTGCACTATAGTGTTGCATAGTTATTGCATGTGCCAAATAGCTTATATGGCTGTGATTGTGCAAAGGTACGTCTAAGGGGAATTACATCAGCAGGACTGCTAAAGTGGAGCAATGGGAAGTGCACTGTGTGGGAATGGCCTAAAACTGTTTCACCTACCTACACACACACACACACACACACACTTATATTTTCCAGGACTGAGATTAGAACCCTTACCTATCTAGCTATTTGTACTATAGTGTTACACAGTTATCACTCACTCTTCAGTGATTATAGGGCTAACAGGTGTCCAATGGTATTTCTAATGTGAATGACAGCAGCAGATCTTGTGAAGTAGGGCAATGGGAAGTGTACTGAGTGGGAACAACCTCCTAATATGCAAACTTACAGACACACACACACACACACACACACACACACACACACACACACACACACACACACACACACACAAAAAGGCAGGTGATATGATATTATAATACCCACCTCAGTATTATTACACAATGGAGCTCACCTTCATTCTGGCATATGCAACTGGTTATGACTGGTATGCCACTGTCCGCAGCAGGACCTCACTCAATGTCATTCAGGGTATCTGTGTGTATGACTCACTGTCTGTGTATCCCCCTGTGTTTTTCTCTCTATCACTGTCTGTCTTTCTCTTCCCCATGTCTATGTGTGTGTGTATGCTTGACATATTGTTATCTGTTGCCCATATATATGTCTGTGTATCACATGCAACAGATGCAGATATGTCATATATGGGCCTCCTACAGCTAGCTGAGGTTAGTCCTGTCTGATGGGTGTGTGTAGGGACAGTTAACATGTTCATAGCTGTCTATATGCAAAGACATGTATGCACAATACAGTTATGTAGTCCGATGTGAGTTCCAACATGGCCTGTGAGTCTCTAAGTGTAGGAGCATGCCCGGTATGACCTTCTATAGTGAGTGTGGGACTCCATTCCAGAGATAGTTGTACTCCAGTCCAGGGTTTTGTGTGCTACAGCCATACCTCTCAAAAGTAAAAAGGACTTTTCTAGAGGCACTGGGTTTGTTTTAACAGACATTTACTGACATATCTGAAGTCTGAAACTGGACTGTATTATGTCATTACCTAGTGACAGACATTCTCAGTTCATCACAGTGCTTTACCAGAGGAATACAAGATGTATGATGCACAGACCAATATTAAGAGCCCAGCTATATACATTCTTGCCCAAAAAGGCCAGTTGAGAGGTGTGGCTATAGCCGGTTGACTGATGAAGCTGTGTTAACAGTCCAGCAATTTGGTGATCTACTGGCTGGGGATCTCCTGCTTGTGTGGTATTCTTCTTACCTGAAAAGTCATATCCTGCTGTGGCCATACCTCTCAATTGTACATTTTTTGGCAGACTGTCCAGGTGTTTGTCTAGAAGTTGCATCCAGTCTACATAAACTTGTGTTTTTATGGCAAGTTAGTTGCATATAATTGAAGACTGATGTTACAAAATAATGACAGACATTAGTGTTTCAGACTTCATAACCTTCAGACAATCCCTGCTAACGTGAAACCCCTTGTTCTAACAACTTTCTCAATATGTAAGGACAATATTTACAACATGTGCCTATCATTGGGCCTTTGTCCCACTTTTATTTATGACCTTGTCCACATGTCTTGCTGTCAGAAATTGAGAGGTATGGGTGTGGGTACAGAGTGCATTCTACTGTGCAGAAATGTCCATTATATGAATGGTATATTCCACATAGCACTGTGACTTCCAGGTATGTCAGTGGCAGAGCAGTACAGAGTAATGTGGTGAACCACTGATAGACAGTTGTGTATAGGTTGATATGTTGCTATGACGTTAGTAGGGTATTGGTCTTGAAGCTCTTATAACCCACACAGATGAGAGTGAAGCCCATGTTACAACATGGCAGCACACACAACCCCTTGTCCAGCAGGGACACAGGTGGGATCACATGACTGTATTTTGTGTTTCCCATGCACGTATACAGAGAACACATTTCTAGGGGTATTGAGGCACTTGGCTTGCTGTTGACAGGAAGTGTATTTCACAGATGGCAGAGTGTGTGGTACATGTATCTGTCACACCAACAAGTCATACTGATATCGCAGCCTAGGTTGATGCTGCGCCTACAGGTTTATGGAGTGGGCCTTGAGTTATAGATGTGCAACAGTCCCATCAAAGCAGGGTCTGGATTGCTTTGTATGCCAGACAAGGGTCACCTCAGCAAAGGCTGTATGGAACAGGGTAGAGGGACAGTGCTGTTAGCCTATCTGTGTAGGGCAGGTGTTTGAGGTTTGTGGTAAGGCCTTAGTGTTTACAAGACCCTGGTGTGTGGAGTCTACATGGTCTGTGGTGTGTAGGTTTGCGGAGTTCACATGTGATTTTGCCTCTGAGGTGTCCATTGTTTGGGTTTGGTTTTGTTGTGGGCCTCCACTTACATGGGTGTGGGTGATGTATTTGCAGGTGATGTTTACTGACTCCTTACACTGCATGGCACCTATGTTACTGCACAATCTGTTCTGGTGTGCACATTCTCCATTTGTCTGGCCAGTGGTTCCCCTTCCCCTTATGGGTGTCTCTTTATCCTTCTGTAGTTCAGTCACAGGCTTTGGCCACAGTGGCTGCTGTTATGTATTTGTAATTCTGATGTGAGTGTGGTACATTTCATTACATCGCACACAGGTTTGTGGACTTTATACTACTGAGTATTCCTATTTAGCAGGTTGTCCATCATTGCACCACTCCATTTGCTGTCGTCCTTAGATGGTTTGTGTTGCTATATGTTATTATGAGGCTACATGTGGGCCTAGCTGTAGTACCATCACAGACTGACATCTGGACCGGCCCAAATATGACATTCAGACTACAGCCCACACATGTGGACAGGGTGTTAATAATGTTCTGCCAAACATAGACAGTTGGGAGACCGGTTTGGCAATTGCTTGTTTTTTGACATGACCTTTTCTTGTTTTTTAAATAGTTGGCAGGCAAATGCAATGTTAGGACAAGTAGAACAGATATACAAGGCATACTTGCACTCCTTCTGTGACAACCTGTGTCATTCCAGGGTTATGGCTATTGGCCAGTGACATGTTGTCAGTGCTGACACAGAAATCTAGCAGCCTTTTCTACGCTGGCAGTAAACTGACCTTCAGGTACCTGCTGTCCTACTAGGCACCATACCTCTCAACTTCTGAGAGACTGACATCTCGACAAAGCCACAAGTAATTGGGGTACAGAGACCTAAATATAGGGACCATTTGTAAGTATTGGCCTTACAATCCTATAAATGTGATTCAATAACAGGTTTTGCATTAGCATGCATGTTTCTTTAGGGTATGAAGTCTGACATTATAATCTGGCATTATTTTCTGTCCTTAGTCTTATGTGATTTGTGAATGAATTGGCAGACAACCATTATTTTATCTTATACAGATCATAATTATGATGCAAACCTCTGGACATTCTGCAATATGTCTGTACAGTTGAGAGGTATGTTAGGCACTGTGTAGGTTACTCCAAGCTGTGTACTGTCCATATGTTTGGCCCCCTGTCCATGACCTGTACAGCTTTCCTGCATTAACAGATATTGACATCTAGACAGTGTGTAGAACTCCTACCGTAGGTGTAGCTGACATGCAGCATAGTTGGCACTGCAATTCTTGGAACATGGCCCTGTCAAATACAGCACTGCACCTAGGCCACAATGACACAACAGCCAGGAGTATGTGCTGGCCACATCCTGACAGTATTAACCACACATATACATAGCTCATTGACCCCTGCATATTGCGGACATGCAACAAGTTATCATGTTGATTGGGACAGCCCTGGCAATGTGTGCTGTGCTGCTATTTCTCTGTAAACATACATGTCACTGCATTTCTATGGGAATATGTGTGTGGGGAAAGTTGGGGACACACCTGTCAACTGTACACATTTGCACAGACTGTTCTGATATTTGCTTTACACTTTGGTTCCATTTAGCATAGTATTGTGCCCTGTCTTGAAGACTAGAGGCATATCACTAAAGACCACAGGTCAGATTGTAATAGCATACATTTGAGTTTCTGATTTCTTACCCTTCAGAGCCTTACTGCAATTGCAAGACCTGCTGTGCTATCACTTTGTAAGTCTGTAGGGGGTATTTCATCATTGTCACCATTTGTGGGCCTTTGCCAGACATTTTTTATGGTTTTCTACAGCTGACTTGCTAGGTGAGGCTCAGGGGTGAGTATGGGACCCCCACTCTGAGATCCATGCCTGTGACCTATGACCCCTCACTCCAGTTAGTTGCCCCCCTACATATACTGCAGTTGGACTTGTCACCTTGGGTACTACTGCATAGTGTTGGGAAGCCAGTATTGGGCAAACATTTCCTGGTGTCCCACATAGCTCTCAGTTGTCTGCTATCCTGGAAGGCCACCCCATTCCCTTGCATGCATGCAGCAATACCAAAGATATGCTACCAGAACACACTAATCTATTCATTTATTGTTAAGAAGACTGACTTACCTTGTGTCTATGGCAGTTGTGAGGATGGTGCTTGAGGGCTGCCTATGTCGTATGCATGCAGTACACTGCCTGTACATGGTAAGGTGCAGATAGTGTGATGTGTGTGACATCCATTTTACTGTGTATGCAAGTCAGAGAGAGGTGTCAGTCCCTGGGTCCCTACAGTGTCAGTGTGTGTGCTATGCGTTGCCCCTTTGCCAAGGCCAGGGCATACTGGGCATGCCTCCATCTGCCTACAGGAGCAGGCTCAGTGGGTTCCTTCTCTGACTTCCTCTGTGCCTGTGGGGTCCTAGGCATTGGTGCAGGGCTGTGTGGCACTTCCTAGTGCTGCTCCTGCTACAGCTGTTTCCACAGGATCATATTGTGTAGCATGGCACATACTATGAACATGTGTGCACATATGGCTGGAGAGTACTGCAGGGCTCCACAAGATATGTCAAGGCAGTAGAACTCTGACTTGAGCATCTCAAACACACACTCTATAATGATCCTGGTTTGTGCGTGTGCCTCATTATGATGTCCTTGAGTGAGTGTGTGTGCATTTCTGATGGGTGTTTTCATCCAGGGCTCCAGTGCATAGCCAGCATCTCCTACCAGATGGCCATACGGGATGTCCCCCCTGGTAAATCCCTGGTACAGCTGTGAAGAATGCCAGATGTGGGAGTCATGATAGTTTCCAGGGCTGCCAGCACACACATTACTAATAATGCCATGGGCATTGCAAATGACCTGGCAGTTGATGGAGTGAAAGCCCTTGTGATTTACGTAGACCCTACCCTGTTCACTGGGTGGTGCTTTGATGTAGATGTGCATGTAGTCTATGGCACCCAGTACCTCTGGGTAGTCTTCTACATGGTGGAAGAGGCACATATTGCTGGTCCTCTCCTCACGGTGCTGGGGAAGTAAATGTCCTCACCGGCATGTGGTAGCATGGCATCCAGGAACTAGTGGAGTGCCCTGGATGCAGATGCCTGTGAAACCCCCCATGATGTCCCCAGTAGTATTTGGAAAGCACCTGTAGCTGCTATTCTTCAGGCTACACATACCTTGGTATCCACTGAGATGAGTTCCTCTCTGTTGGCTCTGGGTTTGAGGTGAGGCCGGCACAGCTTGATGAGTTGCTGAAGTATGTCCCTGTCCAACCTGTAGCACACTACTATCTCCCAATCATGTATCCCCTGGTAGGTTACCCTGGGTCTGAACACTCTTCTCCTCAGTCTGGGGCAGTTGTCAGCATTATCCTCTTCATCACCCTCAGCCTCTAGCACATATTGATGTATCAAAGTGACAGCAGCCCTTAACATTTTTTCAGTTAAAATTCCACTGAGTGTATACACCAATGGTGCAGAGTCTGTGAGAAAAAACAGACAGAAAGGTGTTTTCACAGTGTATACTGTTGTGCTGCAGATCCTGCCTGTATGATTTGCTGACTAGGATACATTCCACCCGCCAGCTATATTATTTGTACTTGATTGCTTTTATTCTGCTATTTCCCATTTATTTTTCCCCTTCCTATTTCTGCCCCTTTTTAAGCACCGCAGTGGACTGTTCAAACCCTGCCCAAATGTAAACAGTTTTGCTATTTCTGGGTTTTTTTTCTTTTTTTTTTGTTTCAGAGCCAGTGCATACCGCGCAAACCTGTTTAGCTAAAGTAAATACTTTTAAGCAGAAATGGCCCTCCCCTGGATGTGAACATGCTCCTCATTTCATGGAATAAATGCATACAGCCTCAGACACTTCCCCTTGCTTAGCTGTGCTTAGCTAAGCCAAATGGTAGCTGTGGAGCTCCAATGTGCTTGCACCAAGCATGACACACCCCCTTTTCATGTCAGCTGGATAATGGTCTCCCATTTTGTCATTCAGTAAAGTTTGCTCATTTGTATACCCCACTGCCTTAGTCCCTTGTTATACCACTACACCAGAGCCTTTCCTCTTAGCAACCAGTGTTACCTGTTATTGTTTTGCTTATGCATGCTACTCACTATAATGGCAAAATGCAGATTTCACGTAAAATTGCCTTTTCACATTTTTTTTATTTTCGGCATGATCTGGGTTGAGCACCACTTTGCTACGCTTAAACAGCTGAAATCTGCCAAAAAAAGACCTTGATTTTTTATAATTGTGCAACTCTTTTCCATGCCAGTGGCCATATTTTTGGCCATTGGCATGCCTAATGATAATAATACATGCTTTTCTTTGAGCCTTCATGTCCCTGTTTTGATTTTTTCAGAAATGTACACAGTCAGTAAACTAATACATTTCTGCAACAGACAGTATTCTGGCATGGATGCCTGCTTGCTTACTGAATTGCTAATTCACCTCATTTGTATGGTTTTCACCAGCAAATGAGGTGATTAGCATTATTCAGTGGTGTCTGTGCTAAAATAGGGCTAGTAGGCTTGTGCATGCCCCCAGCCTTGTTTAATGAATCGCTCGGTGGCCATATTCCATGCAGAAACTGCTGCATTATTTTGGCACAGAGAAATCCATTTATTGAATCCCGGGGATAGTAAACAGCAGAAGAAAAAGTAACTTTTTGGAATAGGTTACATAGAACTATAGCATGCAATACACTGAAATAGAAATATTTATTCATAAATGTGTTTATCATGGCACTATATAAGAGAACACATTTTAGCAGAGGAAACACTCATATTAGAACTTGCATTAGAGTACATACTGATGTAGTCATTGTGGTGTTATAGAAATCAAACCTAGCAAAGGTATTACTCACATCAGCACTTTTGTTAGGATACATATTGTGAATACACCTTTTGTGGTACTGTAAATATCAAAGAGAGAATCAATCATATCAGTATTGGGAAAGGATACTTAGTTGGATGCAGAAAAGCGGGATGGTGTGAGAATATAGATGGAGAGTAGTTTAAGTAATTGGTTAACCTGAGAAGACACAGAAGCATAACCAGTTATTCATTAAGTGTAAATTAGGAGATTTTTGAATTGTTTGGTGGAGATAATGGAGATCAGGTGGGTCGGTAGGCTGTTTCAGGCTTTAGCAATAGAGTAACTGAAGAGAGATTTTTCATCATCATTGTTGTGTTTTATTAGGTTGTTTTGGTTACTAAATCTGAGAGATCTAGCTGTGGAATAAGGTAGTATTATATTCTGGAGACCAGGGGTTTTGTTAGGGAGGCAGTATAATTTGTGTGCCAATGATAATTGATTGAGATGAAGTAGTTGCAGCAGCTCCAGACAGTTTAGTTGTTTCAGAGAAACACAGTGATGGGTTCTATATGAGGCCACAGTAGCAAACCTAGCAATTTTGTTGTAACAAGATTCTAGTTTGTTAAGGCCAGCTTTGTGAAGGCTTGTTAGTATTGGGGATGCATAACGCTATGATAAACAACAGATGTGTCCTAGCTATAGTAGCTTTGGTGTGTTTAGTGAGAAATTGTTTGTTCCAAAAGAGTAGTCCTAGTTTTTTGTGGACCTGTGTGATAGTTTGGGCAATATGAATGTTGAACTTTAGGCTATGTATCTTGACACCAAGCAGCTTAGTATGGGTGGTTGGGGTGATCAAGGTTTTGTTATTGGACATGATGGTAAAGTGGTCATTTGGGGGAGGGGATCTAAATGGCCTGAAGAGAAGTAATTTTGTTTTCTTTGGGTTAAGAATAAGCTGGGAGTTTGTGAACCAGGTTTCAGCTAGTGAAAAAACGTTTTGAGTTAGGGATTGTAGGTCATCTAATTTTGGGCTGCACATATGAGGGTGGTGTCATCAGCATATTTTACTACTGAAACATTGGGTATGGTGGAAGAGAGTTGATTGGTAAACAGAGAGAAGAGTAATGGACCAAGGACGGATCTAGTGGGAAGAGAGTTCACAGAAATCATTTCTCTCTCAGTGTATAGGATAGCAGGGGTGTTTTAACAGCCTACCAAGGGAAGTGAATGTTTGCTGTATATGAAGTTATACCTTATTCTGAAAGTTGCTGTATGACTGATATTATCATAATCTCACTTTGAACTTCTTCAGTGGATTATTTAAAGGCCCATGTATCACTTCAAATGTGTATTCTGTACAAGCCATTAAAGGAAGTTGAAAGCCAGTAACCCCTGGAAGGATTTGGAATTTCCTTTCTCCTCTTTTATATTTATTTAATTCATTTTCTTCTCCCTGTTATACCACAGCAGTTAAGGCATTGGTGGGGGGGGGGTGAATTAATTCTTAAACCATACTTAAACCAACAGGGCGGTGCAGTGGTGCAGTGGATAATGCTGTCACCTCACAGCAAGAGGTTCTCCGGTTCGAGTCTCGGCTGGGGTGCCTTCTGTGTGGAGTTTGCTTGTTCTCCCTCCATTCGTGTGGGTTTCCTCCGGGTACTCCGGTTTCCTCCCACATTCTAAAGACATGCTTCTGGAGCATTTCTCCCCAGGCCTCCGCTGAAAACAGGATCTGTGGAACCTAGTCGGACTTTCCCGGTCAACAAATGTTAAATAAAAAAATAAAATACCTTCTAAGGCAATTGATAGTCCGAACATGATGGATTGGTTTTAACAGTTAATGATTTTAAAATATTTATTTACAGTTTCTTGAAGATGGATTTACATCATTTTAACCTTTTTTTAAAAAAGGATTCACTTTTATACTGAACAAAAATACTAGTTTGTTGGAAGTTCTAACTGAGTTAAGAATTTTTACAAGGAAATTGAATTCAATAGTTCAGTTTGATGGTAAGGAACTTACCCACAGAGACATGTTTAAAAGGAAAAGCATTTACAGATCTCAACCCAACAATTGATTAATGTTTTTGAAAAAGCATGTGAGACGGATATCCACACATTTCTATCAACCCACCCTTCCAGAGAATTTAAGAACCTGGGAAAGGATGAAAGGATACTATTAGAATCCCTTATAAGGAACTGAGAGATTTGGATTATAAAACCAGATAAAGGTGGGGGTGGTTATGTTTGACACCATAGATTATGTAGGGCAAAACGTTAGCATTTTACAAGATGGTAATACCTATACCACTATATCACAAAATGAAGTCAACATTGCCCACAAAGGGAGATATTTATTTTTAGATGATTGCCAATTACAGGGACTTATTTCAAACCATCTATATGCATTTTAACTCAATAGAGCTCCTTTAATATCAACAATATTTGGCATCCCCCAAACTTCAGAAGAACATTCAACCCCCCCCTTGAGACCTGTTGTTTCAGCCCAGGTTTGTAATACTTATCCCTTGGGTGTTTACATCAACAGACTTTTGAAACCTTTCTTTCAGTGAATTACATACATTTTAAGAGATTCATGAGATTTCTTAGGGTGAATTACACAGGAATTATGGAGTGACAATCTTTATTTTTTAACTATTGATGTTGTAGACTTGTTCACTTGCATTGCCAAGAAAGAAGGAATGAAGATGGTTAACAATGCTCTTATAAATTGATATATTTAAAAAAAAATACATTTTCTAGTGGTGAATTTGATGGCGTTGGTTTTGCCCAACAACTTTATTTATTTTGAAGATGAAACATCTAAACAGATTAAAGGAGTTGCCATGGGGGCATCATGCTTCCCACGTTATGCCAATCTTATGATGTGGTCATGGAAGTAAATTATTTATTCCCTTCAAAAGTGTATTAATTTTGTAAAATTCATATTCATATTTATCCTGTTCTGGGATGGGTGTGGGTCACTGCTGTCCTACTTTACTTACAAATTGCTACTTATTAAATTTCTACTGTGATATTTTATTATTTTTTTCTCTATCTATATGTGCAACTGTTTCCTGCATTGAGAATGAAGCATTGTAATTTCGTTCAGCTACACTGTGTTTAGTTATGAATGGCAATAAATATTTCTTTGACTTTGAAAATCTATTTAAGGTTTTTGGATGATATTTTTCATCACTTAGCAAGGTGCTATAGAACAATGACACCAATTTGTGGCTTATATTAACAATACAATTTCATTATTAATTTTACATTTTCTTTCTTTTGAAGCTTGTATTTTTAGAAAGCCCACCTTTTAAACTGCATACTTGAATTTTAGCAGTTTCCATACTTCCATTACAAATGAAACTGGGTGAAGGGTCATTTTGTTAGAGTAGCAAGGACAACATCGAATAAAGATAGATTTTTAATTGAGACTGGTAAATTAGAAAAAAAAATGTTTGTTGAGAAGGGATATCCATAATCCCTGGTTATAAAGATAAGGTTGGAGATAACTGATGGGTGGGGAGTTAATTATGTGTCTTTATTAGGAAAAGGTTTAAAGAGCCAACAGTGGAAAGAGAAGGAAAGAATGATATGGGGGCCACTACATCTATGAATTTAGAAGAAAGAAACACATTTCAAAGAGCCTTTGCCATTCCCTACAGTATGGGCATGGACAAGATAAAAGATCTGATTAGAAGAAAATGGATGACTTTTAGAGGAAACAATTTCATCTATAAGTTATTATGTGACTCCCCAAATTTTGTTTATAAGACAACCACAAATTTTAAGAAAACCCTTGTGAGACAAGGTGGTTACGGTTATTCCATGACCACTTGTGGGGAGAACAATAGGGGTACTAAAAGATGTAGTAGTGTGTGGCCAGTGCAATTATATAATGAAGGATGTTGAGCATATATTGGAGAACTTACATAAACAAAAAAATTACACTTGTAATAACATTGGCTTGGTATAATAACATTGGCTTGGTATACATAAGTAAATGTACAACTTGCCCATATTCTGTGAAGGGAAAGCAGAAAGGCTTTTGAAAAAAAAAAACGAATTTATGAGCACGGTTATTACATCCAGAAGGGGAGCACTAATAAGGCTCTCTATAAACACTCCATAAAATGTAATAATTTCAAAACATTTTTGTTTGATATCTTGTAAGTGGTTCTACTAGATTCTAGAGGTGGTACTTTTGACAGAAGAATAGAGTACAGGAAATTGAACTGGCAATTTATATTGAATGCTACCGTTTTCCTTAGAATTAAGATTTCATATTTGTAGTTCCTATACTCAAGTTAAGGGAAGCTAAATTGTGACTTGGCTTATTATTATAAATGCATTACCCAACAGGTAGGATTTCTTTATTTTTTTTTTTTTTGGTTTTGGCTTAGGATGTTCCTTAGATCATTTTATATTATGCTCAATATGGGAAATACTTAGGTTTTTAGAGTAAGAAGAGTATAACAGACTATTTATAGAGGAATATCTTTTTGTTTTCTATATGTATGGTTTCAACACATGTTGCTTTATGTAATGTATTGTTTTTCACCACTGGCAATATACTTTTTCTGGTTTGTGAATCGTTTTGGTTCCTACTTGTAACTTGTTGTGCACATTTTATTTTAATTTACTGTCTGGACTTGCTTGTCAGTCATAAAACTGTATTGCAGTAGTTGTTTGTAGCATAGGAGCTTTTTGTTTGGTTTATTTAATATCATGAAAGTTGATCTGTTAAAATTATAAGGGACTTAGAGATACGACTATTATTGTGCTGATGAAGCCATGATGATATCTGGCATGAAAGTGCATGTGGATGAAGTATTATGTGCTCAACAGTTTATTGTGAGTCTTCACAAGACATATAAACCTTAGTTATCAGATCTTTCATTTTGGATCATTTTTGTGTCCTGAGGCATTTATAGTGAAGATGCAGTCAGGGTATCCATTCTTTAATCAACAATAGCATACTTGACAAGTACATTTATGCTGCCAACAATAGTTGAAAAGGAATTATTGAAGATATTGTTTCATCTGTATAGGGTTTTAGATTAAACCCAGTAAAAAATAAGAGTTTCGTATGTAAATAAAGAGGAAGGAGATTTAGGGTTAATTAATCCAGTGCTATATGTTGTTTTATTGAATTTGTACAACGTGTTAAAGTGGATAAATGAAAAAGATGAGTGAGCACAATTATATAAATATAAGTATGATAAATATTACATATGGTAAAAATGAGTAAAAGAGAAAAAAGTGTATAAATGAAGAAATAAAATATTACTAATAAAAATATTTTTGTGGAAAATAAAAATTGATGATAGAAAATGAAAGAATAGAATGTTTTTTGAATGTAATGGTAAAACATTATTATGTAAAACCATGGGAAAATCTAATACATGAAAAAAAAACAAAGCTATAAAAAATAAGAAGCAAATGGCTTAATCAGAAAGTAGAATGCCAGGATTTTTTTCTGGAAACAGGTAATAGATGAATACCAGGAAAAAGAAAGTGATAGAATATGTTTACATTGTCACGATGAAGAAATTACTGAACATGCGGTTTTGAAATCTAAAACAGTAAAACAGTTATGGGGAAAATGCTAATGATTTTTTGAAGATATAAGAGACATGGATAAAATAAAATGGATATGATAAAATATGGACATTATAAGAATAGAAGTAAAGTATATGTTAAAAGGGGACATAAAAAGTTTTTTATGTCATATGACTTATATGGAATGAAAGAATAAATGAAATTATGTTTAATGATAAATGAATTTTAGCAACAGTATTAAGTAAAATGAGATGGTCATTATAGAAAAAAGAGTAACGGTCTACTGGAAAATATTAAGATAGAACCAAACACCCTAATACTGGGTGATTTTAACTATCCTGCCATTAACTGGGAAAACTACTCATGTCCCAACACCTTTGCGCAACGGTTCTTGGAATTCATAAATTCCAACGCCCTGGATCAACTAATCCATAGTCCCACCAGGGGCTCCAATATCCTAGACCTGGTCATTACCAACATGGGAAATCAATGCTCCATACCTATGGTCACCCCCTCATTAGTCAGGTCTGACCATAAGCTAATCACCCTTAACATCCACATCCCACCCCACCCCCCAGTAAAGAAACCACCATAAAAACTTCTCCAAAGCCAACTTCATGCTACTCAAGTCAGAAGTGACAAACTTCATGACACCCATGCAGACGGGAACTGAAAGTTCAACTGCTGAATCCTACACTAAGGCACTGTACGAGCACATCCACTTATGCATGAATCGTGCCATCCCAAATAGAACCAAAATGCTCTCATCCAAAAAAAGGAAGCCAATCTGGTGGTCCCCTGCCATAAACAAACTTTACAGATCGTAGGAGATTGCAGATATACCCCAGGGTTTACCTCAGTGTCACTGCTCAACAGAGGCACAGCAAAATAATGGGTATAGTTCCCCATACTAAAGGGGTGGCGTAAGCCACAAAACTATGGGCTAGGCTTGTAAATGCCCTCGGGCAGATAGCCTAGTATGAACCTATGAACCTATGAACCTATGAACAACAAAAGGAAGAAACTTTTGCAGAAAAGAGGAAAATCCCAGGATGCAAAAAACTCCCTTACTAGCCTCAGTAAGAAACTGAGATGCCTCATAAAATCCTCCAAAGCTAGTTACGAAAATAAAATTGCCAAAGATTCCAAATACAACCACAAAGCATTCTATAACTATGTCAAGAATCTAAATGGCAATGCTCAGAGCTGCTCTGAGCTAAAACAGAATGGCATTAAATATACTGATCCGAAGGATATTGCCAATATCCTGGCAGATCGATTCAGTGCCAACTTCACCCCCCTCTCACCCCCTAAATGGCCCATCTCAATACCGGAAGATTGCCAAATTCCAGTAATAACGGCCACACAGGTACAAAACACACTCTCTAAAGCCAAGAATACAGCATCCATGGGACCAGATGACATCCCGGGCTTGTACTACATGAACTACAATATGAACTGGCACCTCACCTAAGTGCCATGTTTAATCATAGCCTCACCTCAGGCTTTGTGCCCACTGAGTGGCGCAGAGCTACAGTTATCCCAATCCACAAGGGGGGATCCACCTTGGATCCCGGAAACTACCGTCCCATCAGTCTGACAAGCCTTATCTGCAAGGCCATGGAGCGTATTATCATAGAACTTATAAACAAAGACATTGGCAACCTTCAAACACTGGACCCCACCCAGTTTGGGTTTGTGAAGGGCCGATTCTGTCTCCTGAACCTGATTGACTTCTTTGCATCAGTCTCCAGAGCCATGGACAAGGGTAAGGTGGTCCACACAGCCTATCTAGACCTTGCCAAGGCCTTTGACACCATCCCCCACTCTGGAATCATAGATGAACTTACTAAGTTGGGCATTAATCCCTATGTCACCCAATGGGTTGCTAAATGGCTTACTGATAGAACCCACACTGTAAAAGTAGCCAACTCCAAATCCAGCTCCAGACAAGTGACAAGTGGAGTACCTCAGGGTTCAGTCCTGGGGCCGCTCTTGTTTGGCATCTACTTCTCTGAAGTACAGGTCAACACTAAGGGACTCTGGCTAACAAAGTTTGCAGATGACTGCAAACTGGGAGCCATTATTGAATCCCCAAATGATGTGGATACTCTACAAAAGGGCCTTACAGAAACAGATGCTTGGTGCCAGAGCCATGGGCTCAAGCTCAATGCCAAGAAATGTATTGTTATCCCCTTTGGGAAAAAACATGTATCCATGAATTACCATATAGGTGGCAGTACACTAAACACAGAAAGTGTGATAAGAGACTTAGGGACACAGGTGAACAGTGGTCTCACCTTCGATAACCACATCGCCACAACAGCCAGGAAATCCTTCTATGTGGCACACCTCATCATGAAGGGCTTTTCATCCAGAAAAAAGGAGGTCATTGTCCCACTGTACTCATCCCTCATTAGACCCATTATAGAATACAACGCCCCATTTGGTATGTACCTCTCAAGACATCTGCAACAACTGGAAAGGCCTCAGAAATACCTCACTAAAAGAATCACAGGCCTAAAGCAGATGCCCTACGCTGACCGCCTTAAAAAACTCCAGCTATACTCTGCCGCATATCGTCTACTCAGAGGCGATCTCTGCTTAACATACAAGGCCATGTCAAACCCAGAGCTGTTGGACATGCTACACTTAAAGAAATCCCAATCCCTCAGAGCTACACGCTCCAGGGATCTAAACCTTGTCATCACAATAAACAAAACATGCTGGAGGGATAGGTTCCTGACCCAGAGACTCCCCAGACTCTGGAATAGATTGCCCATACATGTCAAGCAGAGTGCCTCTTTGGACCTCTTCAAGAGGAACCTTGATGATTGGATGGGAGAAAGGAAATTCACCCCAGGGATCACGTCAGTCGCCCTGCTAGACAGGGGTCGAGGAAAGTAAATAATGTGGGAAGAAATAGCCAGGGAATTGTTATGGCTAGGCTTGTATAGGCCCTAGGGCTGATAGCCTAGTACCAACCTATGAACCTATGAACCTATATATATTATATATATATATATATATATATATATATATATATATATATATATATATATTGTATATCTATATATTTGTAGATTTGTAAATATTTCTAAATATGTTAATATATTGTAAATAAGAGGTCTTTTTGTATATATATATATATATATATATATATATATATATATATATATATATATATATATATATATATATCTATATAAAAATAAAGCACCTCCTACTCTTTTTGATAGGTGCCGTGGGATCTTTTACATCCACATGAGCTACCACTAACTCAAGTAGATGGGGCCTCAGTTTAACATCATCCAAAGGATGGCACACTCAGGAGTGCAACACCCCCCACTCCCCCACTTATGCTGCACTGCAGTGTCAGTAAACCGATCTACCTAATGTGGGAATAAAACCTGCAGCCTTCTGCACCAAAGGTGTGTGTACGACCAATAAGCAACACTGACACTGCTTTTTATACTTAGCATTCAACATATTACATTAGAAGAATAAATGTCATGATAGCAGGGTTATCACTTTCTTTAAAAAGCAGTAAGCAGACATAGTTCCATATTAAGAAATGCATGTAACCCCTTGAAACACACAAGTCTGAGTGGGCCATGGTGCAAAATAATGGTAGCACCATCACACTCTTAAATTAAGAATAATGGTCTGGTGATTCTGATTGACATTCGACTTACTTGTAAGTATAGAATAACCTGCAAGATGGAAAAACTGACTGGTAGAAGTAAAGGTGGTTATAACAGATCTTATCTTATTCCCCACTTATGTCCTCCTGTGTCAGCTTTCAAATATAGGTGGCACTGTCTTGGGGGAAGGATTTTATCTTACAGACTGAAATGAACAAAGGCTACATTAGAATGTTCAGACATATAATTTCAGTGAAGCTATTGATGGGAATGCTGGAAGGCATGGACACACATCTGATAGTGCACATTTTGGAGCTATTTCACATTTTTCTATGCAAATATTTCAGATGTTCCAAATATATACACCAGAATAGAAAGGGTACATTGATCAGAGTCACTGATGCATAGAGATCTGGGTTTAAATATAGCCTGTCCATGTTTTTCCGATCATATTTTTGTGCAAGTTAGTTTGGGCTCACTTAGAGCCCTGGTCTTTAGTGTGTAGTACTTCTGTCAAGCCTGGTAGAACTTCAGGAAATTACCAGAATTGGGTTGCACCCCTGGTCCTTGGACTTCTATAGGACCTGTTCAAGGGACATTTTCATCTCAGGACAAGAACCAATTCCAGAAAAACTGAGATAATCAAACATGCAATATTATCACCCATTGGATTATCTGAAGATCTTCATACTTCAGCAGAAAAGTAGAAGGTATGGAGAAAAGGATGTGAGTACTATTTAGTGTCAGCAAATTCAGTCCTTACCACAAAGAAAGGCAGAGTTACAATTTAAAAGATGACTAGTGTTACTGGTAATGCACTCTGAATGTAAAATAAGAATCTAGCATAGTTAGACACATTGTTGCTGGAGTAGATCATCCATATTCTGAAAAATGTTATTAAAGTGGTAAGATATTCTGCAAGCTTGTAGGGTATATTTGGAGAAACTGTACCAGGCACCGAACAATGACATGCAGCCAAAGATATGTCAGTTCCTTGTCAACTTTTCATTAAAAAGATCTTTAATGATCAAAAATTACTACCCTCTTCTGAATTCATTAAGGAAATCCAGAAAGTGGTTAAGTCACAAGAAAAAAGCAAATCTTAAGGGATAGATGGTGTCTCAGTGAAGGTGTATAAAAGTACAGGAAGGGAGATGAAAGAAGATCTGTTGGAGGTCTATAGGAGAGCATAAGCAGGACACAGATTTCCGGCATCATGCCTGTAAATGGTAGCAGTCATGATTCTTAAGGTAAACCAGCCACAGATAATGTAGCCACCATATATTCTGATATAATTTCTTAATATAAACAAGATCTTAATACAGCTAAAGAAAATATTGCCTAAATTCATGCATTCCAGTCAGTGTGGCTATATAAAGTAGAATCACTGAATCACAGTTTGGCAGTACCTGAAGGGGACTTCTGCTGGTAGAGTAGATGAATGATGAGGAGTAGTAAAAAGTCTTAATTATTCTGGAAGCTAAAAAATCAATAATAATTTAATTTCCAAAGGTGATATTATCTACCTACAGTTCTTAGAGAATTGGGGATCTCAGGTTCTTTAGTTAGGATGTTGAATGCTTGCATGACAGCACGATTTACAGCAGTTAAAGTTGGAGTGCAAAGGGCCAGTGTAACCTGGTAGGTATACAACACAGGGATGTCCTCTATACCTGCTAATATTATTTTTTTTTTTCTATTTTTAACCACGTAAGTAAAGTGGTCCAAAGACAATTTTCACCCATGGCCTGTGTCAAAAGACAATTACATTTTTGAAAACAACATCTCAAAACATAATACCTCCCAAGTCACTTTCCAAGCCAACATATGCATTCAGGTTGCATCTTCTTTGAATCAGCCTGAGAGCTTTTCCACAGGCTATTAATGAGGATGACAACATACGGACAGGTGCAACTTTGGACAGGAAAGACACAATAAATTTGTTTGACAATGATGTTTTTCAACAGAATTCCTGATAAGTCCTTAGGTCCACTGTGAGACAGTCTTATGGCATTTGGGTAAGTCTTGGGAAATATCTCTGTCATGATAAAACAGGTCTCTTATGTGTTAGCTACATTCCCTCAGACTGGATAAAGACATTAAGATTTATCTGGGGAAAGAATTCTCTTAACCACTTGGTTGAAAGATTGGCACATACCATCTGAGAAATGGTAAACAAGAAATTTAGGAAGGCCATGCAGATGACAGTAGAATACATTAACTGCTTTAAATCATGTGCATTGCCCTGGGATCAAACAATTTTGGACAACAGCATGCCTCTTTTGCCCATGTTATAACATCTGATTTAGTCCCTGTCCTGTGCCTCTCCAAATCAGACACTTTAAAAGTGGAAAAGGGATATCATTCAGAATGTTTAATAGCAGGTAAAAGTTTGGTAAGCAGAAATGTGCAAGACTGTACTTTGGGTCCAGTGATGTTAGGAATGCTACACATTCTGAATCTGTTTGTTTATATTTGGGCAGTTAAAATGTAATTATATGTATTATGGCTAATGCCTTTATATGGAAGTCGAGTATTCCAGTTTTCCTACATGTTAGATGATAAGGGAGAATATACATAGAATGCAAATCACTCATCTAGCTTGGAGGGACAGACGGTCCCAATCTAAAATAGCAGCTTTGTCTTTACTCAGAACCACATGGCAGAAAATAAAATTATAATTGTACCAGTTAGGGTTTCCCAAAATTAAATTTTGAATATAGGTATCTATGATAAAGATTCTCTGTTCCATAAGATTGATGAACTCCAACAGACAGGATGATAATAATGTATAAGACATTGTCACAGCTGATCACTGACGATGTGACTCATCACAGTGCTGTACTGAGTCATCACGAAAGGTTGCTACCTGTAGAAAATAAGATTCAGCCTGTATCTGAGATGCTGGATTTTCAGAAAGAAATTAATCACCAAATGATGACAAAAATTGCTGCTCTGAAAAATAGAATTTGTGAAACGCAGAACAAGAACAGAAAAAGGAGCAATGCCTAGTGCTTATGAAGCCTAAACATGAGCTCAGATATGGAGCTAAGAGTATTTGCAACCATATTAACAAAGGAGTTCTGCTGTTGGTATTGCTGGACTCAACATGGTGTATATGAACCCTCTCCCCAGACTTTTTCTAATGGTTTTAGAATCTTTAAGTCTACAGATAGGGTGATCTGAAACAGCACAAAAAAAGAAAAAAAGAAAAACAAGGGAAGAAACAGGGTTGAACTATGTGTGACCAAATGTTTTTTGGGTGACTTACAGAATATATCAAATCATATCATTGACCATGACAGATATATATACATATATATATATATATATATATATATATATATATATATATATATATACATATATATGGGACTACATTGAATGATCGAAATTACAAAACATCAAACTCATATGGTCAAGACCATAAGATAGAAGTTTTGTAATCTCGAACATTCAAAAACAGAAAAAAAAAAAAAAAACAACTTAAAACACATATATGCAGGGGGCAAGCCCCCCTGCACCTCCTCACACCCCCGCTACTAAAATATACCAACTCCGTGATCACACTACAGCGAGGAAAAGGGAATATTCCCATTCTGCGCTGTACGGAGATCTCCGTTTAAATGCTCTAAGTTTTAAAACTTCGTTCATATAGTTTCGGCCATATGAAATTCGAAATTCTGAACTTCGATCATTTAACTAGGACCCATATATAGATATAGATATATATATATATATATATATAGATATATATATATAGATAGATATAAATATATGGAGAGACAGAGAGAGAGAATACAATGACCATGCCCCATCACCTACAGTAACCATGTTAAAGCCCATTTCAGAGTTTTTGCTGATTGTGTATTTATTTATTTATTTATTTTTTGTGACATTCCACGATTAACCAAAATATTTGAGAACTGCATATACAAGACTAAGAAAAAAATGATGTCAGCAACTTAAAAAGTGATGAAGATCATTGTTTTGTAAAAACTGAAAGAATTGACATTATTGACGTAACAGATTCTTCAGATATGGACAGAAATCACATACTAGTAATTGTAGGTTCAGTTATTAAAAGAACTGATACTCACATCTGCAATGAGGATAATGAACATCAAAAAGTGCTATGCTTGCCAGGAGTACAAATAAAGGATGTGAGTATGACATTAGAATAAGGAAGGATTCATGTTGGTTCAAATTGTCCTATCTTCAAGGACTCATTGAATGTTAGTAGTGAACTTACAACCCTCATAGCTTGTACATGTTTTAAAATGGATTTTTCATAAAATTACACATAGAAAAGAGAGTCTATTCAGAATGAAAGAAAACATTTTGTAGGAAATATATTTATGAAAAATGTTCCATTTAAAAAATGGGAATGCATAGAACATTCAAGACTAATTTTAGGAACGCATCTGTTTAGATAGGATGAGCTCCACTCCTCCAGAAATGGGAAATAACTTTAGAGGTAGATATATTTGTTGTTGTATCTTTCGGCTTTTCCCGGTTAGGGGTCGCCACAGCGGAACTCCGGTCCACTAATGATTGGCAGTAGAATTTTACTTACCGAGTTGCCAGCCCTGATGCACAACCTTCAACGAAGGTACGCCCATTCACACATGTCTCCACACAGAAGATGTTTTAGCTGAGAATCGAACAAGACAACGCCTTATTGTGAGGCGACAACGCTACCGCAGCAATATTTAATTAACACAAGGCTGCATTTTTCAAGTCAGAAATTCAATAGTTCACAAACAGCAGCATTTAAAGCACTGATACTGGCTGTTAATTCTAAGAGCATTAGTAACAATGATTTTTTATTGGAAAAATGGCACATTCGTGTAAGATTAATGCTATTATTTGTGAAACATTGTTAAAAAATCAATGATTAGAAACTAGTTGTGTCCAGTTATAAATGTTTTTTTTCCCCTGTAACAGACATTCTAACAGATGGTGGTCCAATAGGGGTGAAAGATTGTTGTGAAACCTGTGATTATTAAATCTTGATGTGAATATTACATCTTTGAGGATAATACCAATACTGGAGATTGTGTAACTATGACATTAAGGACAACCCTATCACAGATTACAGTTGCTGGAGTATATAGACCACCAAAGACAAGTGCTGATGAACTAGAGAAATTCATACATTTCTTGCAAGAAATATAGGAAGAAAAAATAATAATACCTGTGGACTGAAATTTACTTAACAAAAAAAAAAAACAGACTACAATAATATTGATTCTGCAACATTTTAAGGACATTGTTTACAAAATATGTTCAAGAATAACAATTGTTGTAGATTGTAAACAAACCTACAAAAAAATGGAAATGGAATAGTTTGGATATTGTTTCTGTACCTAAGGAAATTGTAACTTCAAATCAAGTTTAACCACCTTTGAAGTGAAGTGATCAAGGGGTTATAAAGTTTTTTAAGAACTTAGCCAACATGGGATTGGAGAAAGGAGAGTCTGCCGATCAGGATGACTGCAATTAGGGAATTTTTTTTTCTGTCTTTATTTTTGGGCTGATGTCTTCGTGCGGAGATATGCATGGTGACATCAGCTTCATGACCAGCCTGCCAGCCTGTCGGAATTTGGCTCACATCTCTCATGCCGACTGCAAGCCTGATGCAACAGTTGTATAGGACACAGATTACAGAATAAAAGAGAGAGGAGTGGGACCTCGACAGACAAGTCAGTCAGTTAGAAGAACTTAGTTAGAATTTAGGAGCCTGACTGAGCAAGAATAGACACGAGACCACGGGTGTGTTTTTTTTTTTAATTTAAAATAAATGTTGCATACTTTTATTTATTTAACATTTGTTAACCAGGAAAGTCCGACCTGGAACAAAGGCTCAGGGAGAAATGCTCCAGATGCATGTCTTTGTAACTTGGGAGGAAACCCACACGAATGCAGGGAAGACATACAGACTCCACACAGAAGTCACCCCAGCCAAGAATCGAACCATAGAACCTCTTGCTGTGAGGTGACAATGCTACCACTGCACCACTGCACCATCTTGCATTACAATTGATACTTGCATTATTGGTTGGACTTGGCAGTTGGCACTTGCAAGTTGCAAGTTTAGTTTAAAAGCAGGAGCAGGACCCGGGAGTCAGGACTCATGACTGATAGGTTGGTCATCATCTCATCATGAAAAAATGTGTTTCTTCTGCTGCTTCTTCCCCCGCGTCCTCCTGCACCTCCAGTAGGTAAGAAAATAATTTATAAAGGCTAAAGCTGAAAGATGAGATAGAAAATGAAATGTTTATTTTGAGTCATGGCAGACTCGTACTAGTTGTCATATTATATGAAAAAAATATCTTTTTTTCGTTCTCGTTCTTTGCAAGACCCAAAAACATTGTTGTGTTTGTCAATCGTCTTTTTTTTCATTTTGTGCCTCTGCTCTATCTTTGTGCATTAAGTTGATAAATCCATGTATATGATTTAACACTAACAGTAACATGCCACTCAAGAAATCACTGCAATGCATGTTTCATTCCTGTTCTGATATGTATGAGTCTTAGACCGAGTTAATTGTTAACACTTATGGTCTTGTATCTGAATCTGATCCAGTATGAATTCAGTTCTAAAGTAATGCTGCTACTGGAAGCCTTGCCTCTTGCAGACAGTTATGTGAAACACATTGTCTAGATGAGAACAGCCCTACATTGGACTGAAAAGCTATATACGTGTAGTCTACACAATAAAGAAACATGGGAAAGGGAATTTAGAAAAGGATGAGACCGCGTCAGATATTTTTCAGGCAGTTGTTGGAAAAGAACATGTCAGATATTCTCCACACAGTTCTTACAAATAAAGTCTGTTTCTGAAAGTTACATTTTAGTTTGCAAATGAGTTACAATTACAGCTTTCAAGCTTTTAGTGAAAAAGGGAGGCACAAAGCTAAACATAATTTAAATTAAAGACCCCAAATCATGGAAATTGTTAAAAATTGTTAATAATCTCTGAAACGTGTATGAAATAAGAAGAATTATATCTCTATTTTATGATGAATAAGAAGGTGTATGTCTGCTCAGTTACTGCTTTATAACAGAGGGCAGATTTTATTATTGAGAAAGGAAATTCTAAGGGACATCTGAGAGGTATGGAGTAAAGATGCATTACATAATTGTGAGAACATCCTCACATGACTGGAAGGAGGATCCATTTGTAAAGGCGCAAAGCATGTTTGTACCCTCTATTTTTTCTGTGCTTGGACATGGCAGTAGAGTTAGGCTGACAGCAAATACACATGGGAGAATATAGAGGAGCACTGAACACATGCAAAAACATAGGCATGCTTACAGTAAATCTGTATGTAGCAGTAATGTGCTTTGTGAGTATACTGTAAATTAGTTAATTTATGTTATTTATTTATTTATTTATTTAGTTAGTTACACTTTTTGGACTGTATTAATCCCAATAGGGCAGTAGCCTCTTTTCAGTGGAAAACCAAGTGGTCTTCGTACTGACTAGGGGAAATTTGTCCAGAGCACTAGGAAATTTCCCCTACTCTTTTCAATTAGAACAGTGAGATCTTTTCTGCTGCCAACTTAGGTAGATGTGGGCCTCAGTTTAACATCTGATTTGAAGGTTGGCCTGCTCAGGAGCACAGCACCCCCCTTAGGCTGCACTGCAGTCTCAGTATTGGAAAAAAATAATCCAACTGCCTGGTGTGGGAATAGAATCCACAACTTTTTGTGAGAAGGTTGCAAGTGTCACCTGTTGACCTACTGGCTCTGACAAAATTGAGTAACAAACTTAGTGGTATATTAAAATCATAAAACTCTGAGTAACTGATTATACAGTTACCTAGTAGTCCCATAATGGACTCAGGACCAGGATGATGAAGGGAAGGAGCCTGCTTATAGTAGTGATCCTGTTATTCAAACATCTACTGAGGTTCTATTGCGAGCTGTGACTTTTTGTATTAGTTCAGTAGTTAGTAAGTTAACAGGTAAAAATTTCATTTGTATTTATTTCAGTTTTATTTTATATAAGTTTAGAATCCAGACCTTATTTAATGTTTATTTAAATTTTATACTAGTCAGTGTAGTACTTGTTAGAATTTGTTTGATTGTTTTATATGTGTGTAGTAGTAAGTAAGCAGACTAGTACAAGACAGTAACGTTTATTTTTATATAAGAGAATTTTATTTTAGTTTTATACAAGTTCAAAGTTATAATCTACTGCCAATCATTAGTGGACAGGAGTTCTGCTGTGGCGATCCCTAACCGGGAAAAGCCGAAAGACAAACAACAACAACAAGTTCAAAATTGTTTTAATAATATAAATAATTTATTGTTCTTCTGGTTTATATTTTATGTTATTAATGAAGAAGGCTGAAGCACAGCTGCACCCTGTGTTATTTTTATAAAATACTGTATTTTAATTTTGTACACGTTCAAATATTAATATAAATAAAACCTTATTGTTGTTCTTATGTTTCATGATCATATTTTGGTTGTCATTATCATATTTTGGTTGTCTGTTCTTCAGTTTGCGTTTAAAAGTTGGTATCCCATAATCTCATTGGAGTGGGTGGGACTGCACAATTATGTATGCACATTTTATGTTAATCAGTGTACAGAGTTGTACTTATTTTTCATGGACCTTTGTCCAGATTTTAGATGTTTCCAGGTTGAGAGGTATGGAGATGTTCCATATCCATAAGTCTAACTCCTTGCATATTACTCGCTCAAAAGGACAATCTAATATTCAACATTAACAAAACCTGTTGGAGAGACAGGTTTGTCTCCTAGAAGCTACCCCATCTCTGGAATAGACTTCCCATACAGATCAAACAGAGTACCTGGCTGACCGTCTTCAAGCACAACCTAGATGCGTGGATGGGAAGCCACAAATTTGTCCCAGGGGTTCTACCTGTGTCCCTCACTGACAGGTGCAATAAGTGCTGACTGAGGTTTCTTTTTTGGGGATAAACTCTTGGTTTGGCTTGTAAGTGTCCCAAGGCCACTAGCCTAGTAACCTCCTATGATAAATAAAGTTGAAAAGTTTACCCCAGTGGCAGAGATACAGAGCATCTGCTTGTGCTGGTCATGCCTGGAGTTCTGGAATGGATTTGATGACCTGTTAGACCAACCAAGAGGATAGGATTAATTGGCCAATGGCCATTTCTAATATTCTGGGATGGTGAAAAATTAGAGAAGCCAATATCTGTGCAATGACTGTTAGCGATCAGGAGTTTCAAAGGTCATGTTCTCAGATTACGTGGTGTGGTGACAACATTCTTGGCATCTTTGCATGAGACACTCTCTGTAGGAGTAACTTTGAGTAGTAGTCATAAGGAGTGGGCTTCACAGCTCCATGCAGACAACTCCACAGTGGATCTTTTAGTCCTTAGTGCTATAAATAAACACTGACAATATTGACATCCTGAGGTGTCAGGAGGCCCACAAGGAAAATCTTTATGCCAGCAGTATCATAAAGGATCAGCTGAGGTTCCAGGCATTGGGCAGATTGGAAGCCAAGGAAACAGCCAGTGGACTGGCTAGTGTTAATAGGGGAGAGGAGAATTAAAGAAAAGTAAACACATGCATAAATACATACATAAAATCCAAACATTTATTAAACTTCTTAATTATGTGATTTTTTTAAACAAACAACATATTTATTGAATTATCAGTTACGACATAAGCAATTATACAATGTATATCAATGAAAACAAACCATATTGCAAACATTATACATCATATAACATAATTTATACAGTCATTGTCAGTCATTGTCAGTCAAACAGTACATAGCTATTTCAGTTCCTGCCTTCCTTCAACCTCATCTCTCCTCCAAAGTATTAATCTTCATGTATTCTTCCCAAGTTTCACATTTTTGAATGCAATTTGCTCCATCCCTTTTCTAAAGATTTCACTTCCAGTTACTTTATCTCTGTTACAACATTCGCTTTTTCTAACATAGTTGGTTTTGACTTTGATTTCCATTTTCTAATAATGGCTTTTTTGGTAGCCAGCAGAGCTAAACTCAGCAAGGCCTTACTATGTTTAGACAGTTCAGATCCTGTATTACACCTCTAACATGATTTCCATATTTACAGCAATTTGCTTGCCTAGCATTTCTGACAGAGTAATCTGCAAGGAAAGTCTTACAACTCACTACACTCCCAGAAAATGTTTCAAGTTATCTCTTTTCTCCCCATCACACCTACAACATTTGCAATCTACCTGAGGACAATTATGTAAATTTCGATCAAGCTGTGCTACACTTGTTACTTCATAAATATGTCACAGATTAAACTCCTGGTAGCCCACAGGTAAATCCATGCCATGCTTCTGGAATTCCACAGACATTAAAAAGTTTCTGGTATTCCACAGATAGATACATTTACATATTCTGTAGAAAATCCACAATTTCTTCTGGTTGTAATGTCTCTAACAGTCACCACTTCATCTTGAAAATCCCTTCCTGAAAAGGGAAAACTTGCCTATCATCGTGCGCTGCAACCTTTGTTTCTAACATAATTCCAACAGATTTTTCAAGTTAAGCTCAGATGCTACATACCTTTACTAAGTTTCTTCCTTAGCTTGCAAAATACATGTTCTTCATCATCTATTCTCGGAGACAGTACACCTCCTAACCTAACTTCAGATACAAAGGTGTATGCAGCAAACGTTCAGGTACTACCAAAACTGTGACTGTCCATAATGCAGTTTTCAGTTGGTTAAAAGACTCTGTTGCCTCTGTGGTCCACCTTATCTTGATAGATGGATTACTTTTTGTAAGGGTTGTCATAGAGCAGACTATGAATAATAAACAAAAATGGATGTCTGTAAGTGGTACAACTTTCTCTGAATTACTTTAATAATAAGGTAACACAGATAAGAACATAATAAAAACAAAACACAGTAAAAACAAGCACTTTCACCCTGTTACCCACAGGACTTCATCAGATAAAACAGTTAAAATCCCATGCAGTTTAAATTTTATTTATTATTTATTTATTTGACATTCGTTGACTGGATTAGTCCTACTGAGCAAAAGCCCATTTTCAGCGCAGGTCTGGGGAGAAAAGCTCCACAATTAGTACAAACAAGCATACAAATAAACTACCATTGGTCACACAACAGTTAAATGTGCAGCTTACTTAAAGATTTAAAATAAAACACAAAGGTTCATACGAAGCTAACTGCCCTTGTGAGCCATTTCAAGCCTAGCCAATTATCCCTTGTGAGATTCAAACCCTGCACCTTGTGTCTGCAAGGAAAACACCTTAACCATTAGGCCACCCTCCCAACATCTTTTTCATATCTCTTTATATATAGCATTACCAAAAAACTAGTAATAAAAAATAATATATTTGTTTTCTTTAAATGAAAAATAGCAGTTTTAAATAATACTAACATATATCTATATCTGTATATCTATATCTATCTATGTATATATATATATATATATATATATATATATATATATATATACACACACACACACATATATATATATATATATATATATATATATATACACACACACACATATATATATATATATATATATATATATATATATATATATATATATATATATATATATAAAAATAAACATAGCATATTTATCTCCCCAAAGCTTTCATTTTTAAAATACATACAATAGAACAACATTCATTTAGTCTTGGCCATCCATAAGAATTAAAATAAGGTTGCCAAAACAATTCTCTCATTTCAAGGAACAATGTCCAGGCTCCTCCTCTTTTATTTGGTACAAACTTGTTCTATTACTGTGAACTTAAATTCATGCCCCGGATAACTTAGCATATGCTTAGCCAGTGCATTCATTAGTTTAGCCTTTTTAATATCATTAGTATGCTCATAAAATGTGGTCTTTAAGTATTCAATGCATTTTGCCTATATAATAACATTTGCAGCTTTGGCTCCTTTTGTCAGACAATTATAATTTCTTATTGGTTTAAACACCTGTCCTTTTATATCATACTGTATGCCCGCCTTAATATACGTACAATAATGGCATTGTCCATATTTTTTCATACCACCCCCGACTAATAATATTGTTCATACATGGTAGTTTTTCCAAAATGTTTCTCAGAGTTATTGGACTCATTTCTGCATGGGTGCAATAAAATTACTACTTTTTCTTCTGTTTTTCCCCCAAATAGTTACAAGTTTCATTTCTTCCTTATCTCCTTGAAAAATGCTGTTGATTAAATAAGATGTCATTAATATTTTTCTTGCTTTCTTCATATATTTCCCTTTCCTCTCTTTATTTTATATCTGTACTAAGTTTTAGCTCATATATTTCATCATGTCTGTACTTTTTCTACTCATATTTTTAAATATATCTTTTTCACTTTTTAGTCTAGCACTTTATATTTCTCTTAAATGCAATCCATCTTTCTGTGCAGGTGTCACCAAAAAGTATCACATTATTATGACCCTCACATAACAACTAATTATCTGTTCAATATTTCCAGGTTTATATTAGCCAAAAAATGTAAATTCATTTTCCTTCTTTAATTACCTTCTCATTATTTTATTATTTATTTTGAGCCATATTGTGAAATGATCTGCATACCTAACCACATAGCTCTCACTTTGAATTTTTTTTAATGTTTCTGAATGTATTTCAGTTGTAATACTGCCCTAAAATAGACTTTCTTTTCATTCCTACATAGAAATGCTCACACTCTATTAATTACATTTTACCATCTCTTGATAAGTTTCTTTTTGTTTACTTATATTACAGTTAAATGATCTTATCCTAATAGTATCCATGTTTGCTATTACATATTAAGCAGTATCATTATTCACTCCAACTAACCAACTTGTTTTCGAACACTTTCTGGCCTTTCTCTACAAGCATACTGTGCTGATTGTAACTGTTATTGTAATTGTGAGTTTTTTTGTAAGCAAATGATGCAATACTATATATTTTACTACTGTATAACTTTTTCTATGTAAATAATCTGTGTGTATATTCTTGAAGAAACTGATGTTATCCTGTTGGAGCTTTTCTCCCCGGACCTCCACTGAAAATGGACATATATCCAGTTGGACTATCCCGGTAAACAAATGTAAAATAAATAAATAAATAAATATTGCTTAATGCCCTCAAATAGATCTCTTTGATGCCCATATATGCATAAATCAATATTAGTCTTACTGGATATGTTTTTATTTGGAACATCAGTAACAGACACTTTTAATGTCCTTACAATCAAATGATTTAACATATTAACACCTTCCTTTATTCAGAATAACTGCTATCCTACAAATTTTCTAAGCCCCAAAATTCTGTAATAACCACATCATAACTCATGTTTTTTTTTTCTTAACCCTGTCTAATTTAACAAACAACAGCCCTTGTTTCCTTAATCCATTCTAGCACCTGAATTCTAACATTACTAATAAAACTATTTCCATTCAGAAACAATACTTAAAGTTAACTTTCTGTTTCCCTTTATTTCTATCATTAGGTCTGACTTACATGTTCCTTTTCTTATATTTTAGTCTTCTTTTAATATAATTCTTTCCTTTTGCTCTTCCTCATTTCTCTCTGTTTTTTTTATCCTCACTCTCTAACATGTAAAACTGAACATTTATTTTGAACACCTACGCTAAACCCTTCTCTTTTCTCAGTCCCATCTTATTGGTAATGACTTTCCACCTGTAAACTTTAATCTTTAGAGCCAATGTCTGATTTTTCTTTACAAGATAGTGTTTCACTTTGGTTTGCATCAATATCATGCTTATTACACTTTCATAGCAATTTTTAACATCATTGCATTTCTGGTTAAGATTTTAATCATAGATTTATTACTGATTTTCAGTATTTTCAGTACTCTACACCATTTGTTCATATTTATGATGTTTCCAACACTCTACTCTGCAGCTCACAACAGAATGATCCTTTTGCCACATGCTTATTAATGCCTTTTAATTAAATGGACCCACAAGAAAATAAAGTTTTGTTGGACTCCAATATTACACAATTCCTTAACTTTCAGTCACAATTACTACACTTGGTAAATCAGGATTTTTTTATCTCTATGCTTTGTAATACCTTATATTTCCACAGTTCATTAACTAATATAATGCTTGTTAGTTTCTACATTTAAGTCACATACCTGATTTATATCCTTTTCCAAACTTTGCTCAGTAAACACCATATAACACTGTGAATCCCTTTTTTTTATCCTACAATTGCATTTCTGTATTAACCACACAGCATTCTTTGCCTATGGCAATGCTGCTTTATCATTTGGCTCATTTTGCTCAGTTAAATCTAGTAGCACATCAAACAGTAATCCTCCAGACTGCAAGCTTACATTCACAACCTTCTCTTACTCACCTTTCTCTCATTCAGAATGTTACATCTCTCTCTTTTCACATATTACCTCTCTCTGCCGCACCCATATTCATCCAAAAACTTCCAGCTGGAAACAAACAGTTCCTCCAAGAAGAGAGTAGAGGAATTTCTCCATGCTCTAGCCAAATTTCCTCTAGCCAGTATGAATGCCATCTTGGGTTTGTCTTGAAAATTTGCTAATGACCTTGTAAAACTAACCCATTTAACAAAGGTAAGGCAATCAATCAATCAGTCAGTCAATAAATAAACAAATAGATCAGTGACCCTCCTGAGTACAGAAGCATGCTAGCTTCTATGGCAAGCCAAGCTGCAGAACAACTATTAGAAAACTGAAGATAAGAAGAAACAGACTCATAGTTTGAAGGACTTTACGTACTAGGTATGGAGATATTTTAAATCAAACATGCAGGAAATATGACCACTATTAGAAAGGACTAGAATAATTTAATTTGTGTTATTTCTTTTACCATTATTTTCAGAACTCTTAATTATACACATAATGTATTTATTTAATTATTCAATATCCTTTATTGACTGGGTTATTCCCACTTGGCTACTGCCATTTGGTTCCCATGTTATTCGGCCTTACCATTATCATCCCCCACCACTTTTTTTTTTCTTGCCTGATCAAACATAGCTAATAAAATGGAGTAAAAAAATCTGTGTATCTCGTACCACCTGTATTCCATTACTTAGTACCACTGACATTTAAGAAGGCAGATACAACCTAGGCAACCTGGGAACTTGTATTTCTTAACTACATGGCACTGGACACCCCAGTTAAGTCATGTTTAATACTTGTCTAAGCTACATCTGCTCCTTTCACACTCCTTGTGTTACATTTGAAATAAAGGTCTCCCCTGGTGCTTCGTTACTTCAGTCCTATTCCAGTAGACCCCCTCCAACACTTGTTTAGCCAGCCTGAAAACGTACATTATGTAATTCATTTGGAGAGATAAATCCTTTCAGGATAGTAAAGTAAGGCTGTACTGGGTAACTGACAAACTGAATGTCCTGGGCCTGCAAATACATGTAGTAACTTCCAGTCTAAGTTAGTTGCTAATTGGACTGGAATCCTTTTTTTCATTCAGGGACATAAATGTACAATGGAAGAATAAAGCCAGAATTATCTCCATGGATGTGGTGCAGGTAAGTTGACTTGCCAAGTTTATTCTCCAACAATGATACTACATTTTGATGCATTATGCAGTGCATATTAATGTTTCTGTGAAGTCTGGATAATATCCCACTGGATTGCCAAAACTAATGTGACATCCCCCAGTATCCTGGGTCAGTAACTAAGAGGCTTCAATCCTCACTACTGACTCCACTGTGAGACTGTTACTTAAACAGGAGTAAAATTTCACAATTTTCCCAGAGAGTACAATAGGAACATGCTCTATAACCTGGGACTGGACTGCATACTTTTGTCTACCCCTAATGTAACTCCTTATTACACACTTCAGAGCAATGTATCCCAGTTTAAGACCTCTGTTACACTTACACGTAAATAAATTAAATCTCACACATCCAAACACTTCTAGGAAAGCCTGACACAGATTTCCAGCCGTGTCCCTTCCCCAAAATAATATGGTAACACTCTGCCACCAATCAGAGCATCTATATCCCATTTCATGGGGGTGTACAGTTATGAAAATTAGATATTAAAACAAATGATAGCAAATGTCCTAAAGCAGCCAGGCTTTTGGAGTAGCCCAGGAATGATCAAAGCAGGTATAAGCACTCTAACTAAAGAAAATAATATTTGACCAGCCACAATGTAAGGTAATAAAATATGTAATAATGAGCAACATGATCAAAATGATGAAACAGTAATTCCAATTAACAAAAATAACTCAATTACCAGGAAAATAAAATAAATACTGAAGGATAGAAATCTAACATTTAGAAAAACTCAAACTGATGAATTGTAATTTCCTATCTGACAAAAGAACACTGTCCCTGATCTAAACTAAATTATTACAGCAGAGTAAAAGTAGGCTTACAGTTCCTGGTGAATCCTTTTGGTTAGCCACTGCACAGTACAACTGTGAACAACTGACAACTGCAAATGGAAACTATAACTCACTAACTGACAACAGGCTCTTTTATAGACTAGCTTAACTGTTGCAACTCTTCCAGTTCTAATTTTCATTTCATATTTTGAAAATCAACCAACTGTTTACCAAAGTTCCTTCCTGTCTTTCAGCCTCTGACAGTAACACATAGCAAATGTCAACATTCTGATGACATCATCTGGAGATCAGCTGATTCTGAGACAGTCTGCATTTACAATCTTCTTCACAAATATATGCAGTTAGAAATGTAAATGAACACTGTTCAAGTCTCTAAAACATCCTGTATAAACAGATCATAAATCAACATGTAAGAACTTATTTACAACCTCATGGCTAGTCATGCTGGCATATAATACACAGGTTAATCTGAAATTATGTACAAAAAGTTCAGCCAAACATACTAGCATAAGTGTCTTATTTCTTCACAGTTTCATTAGGTAAAGAAGGGAATTTCTAGGTACATGACATACAGTTGGCCATGTGAATCACAAAAGTCCAGTTAGTTTAATTTATAACAGAATAGCTCCTTCAGTCATAACTTTTAGAACACAGCATTCGGACTTATTTCTTAAATAATCTGAAGGACCATACCTAATCCCTAGTCACATATATTTCTTTTTGTTAAACTATGAGAATTACTGATATTCCTAATGCCCATATTTAATTCATCATACTAATGGGTCTTTGCCCTAACACTATGTCCCTGTGAAGAAAAAAAACATATACTAATCAAAGGAAACCATAATAAAGAGCTCGGCACACTCAATAATGAAATTAACATGGGCAATTAGAATGCAAAACAAACATCCATTATGTACATCTTGGATACAGATATTAGCCATCAGACTAAAAAGTAAAGTGCTGAATTTTGACTTTACTGAATATAACTCACTGTCATAGAAGCAGTCCCTTACATGATTATAGTATGTATGTTTACTGAAAAATCATTTTAGGCATGGAACATGCTAATGTATTTTACAATATTATGTTAGTGGTTGCATTCAGTATCTTGTTTTTTTTTTCCTCTATTTTTATGTAGTGCATGTTGCATCACTTTATCTCATTTTTGCCTCAGAAATGAAATCCCTCATCATAACCACAGCGATAGAAAGGTACCATTCATCAGCCAAATGGTAGACCAACTAAGATCATACAAATTATCACTGCTGGTAAAAAGTGGTACTATAGAGCCACAAATGCTATCTACAATGGTCTTCTGCTTAAACTCCTTCATTTTCAATGCATAATCCTCAGCCTGAATATCTGCAATAGTGGCAATTTCTGCATGTACATCTAGCATAGCATCTTTTCTGACCCTACTTGATAACATATGCACTGCTGCTTCATGATTTGTGGAGGCCATGATATCATCAGCAAAAAGACAATGGGGTGTCTCTGCTAATGTCAGTTCTCTGCCTCAAAGTAGTTAAATGTGTGTACTTTTCTGTAGAAGGCGGTTATATGTTCATAGCTGTGTACTAGGCCAATGGCCCTGGAGCCTTTAGAAGCCTAGCCCATAGAAGTGCCCTGGCATCATGCCGCTGTTAGTTCCCAGTGCCTCTATCAAGTAGAACCACTGGAGTGATCCCCGAGGTGAACATATTCTATTTCCCATCCACTCATTAAAATTTCTCTTGAAAAGGGCCAGTGAGGTGCTCTGTTTGACATGTATGGGAAGTCTGTTCCAGAGCATGGGCAGTCTCTGGGTTATGAACCTGTCCCTCCACCCTTTCAAGCTGTTGCAGGTGTTTAGTGAGGTACATGCCAAATGGGGCATTATACCCAATGATTGGTTTAATGAGGGAAGAGTAGAGAGAGATGATGACCTCTTTCTTCCTGGATGCAAAACCTTTGGTAATGAGATGTATCACATAGAAGGACTTTCTGACCACAGTGACAATGTGGTTGTCAAAGGAGAGGTTGCTGTCAATCTGTGTCCCCAGATCTCTTAAATGCTTTCTGTGTTCAGTGGGCTACCATCAATGTGGTAATTAGTGGGAACTGAGTTTTTCCCAAAGGGATGGCAACGCATTTTTTGGCATTAAGCTTAAGGCCATGGTACCAACATCAGTCGTTGGTCTCAGTGGGGCCTTTCTGTAGGATGTCTACATCACTTGGGGAGTTAATAATAGCTCCCAACTTGCAATCATCAGTGAATTTGGTCAGCCAGAGTCCCTCCATGTTGGCCTGACTTATATTTATGACTTCTACTCATTAACAATGATAAAAATAAAATAAAATACTGACTTGTGAACCACATTACACTTCTTTATTGAAAGATGACTGTGTTTACTTACTGCTCTTCCCTTAGGTTTCTCACTTAGTTTTCTTTTGCAGGCCCAGTAATCTTATCCTTGCACTTTTTTTTCACAAAGATAAATCCAACTCTCCAGAATAAGTACTGGCTTCATTTTCTTTGCTAATGTAGTTGTTGCATCCCACAGTTACTCCGGGACAGATCTCTGTGCCACCATAATTTCTTACAAAGATGTTACTGTGTTTATCTGCACTTTTGATATCATGATCATGTGATGTTGTGTACATTCATGATTACAAGCATTCAGTTATTATCTTACACTGTGGAACACATTTAATGTGCTAAGATTTTCATGTTATAAATGTATTTCTTCTAAACACCCCATGACAGATGAGCAAATCCTCCAATACTTGGGATGGGGAGGACACCAGGAACTTTGAAATATAATCCATATGCACTTCAAAAATGAAAAGAACTGAAAACATGTGTAGAAGAACACCAGACACCAGGGACACACTTGAATAATACCCTAATCCACTTAAAAAGGTAATAGAATACAGGTTTTAGAACAGGATGCATATTACAAATGCTAAGACATATGACTCTCTAATGTCTGGTATTTTCAACTGACTCTAGTGGTCAGTGACTTATGAGGTATGTTCTCGAGACTTCTGGCCAAAGCCAGGGGAACATGAGACAACACCAGCAAGAGCTTTTAAATGTTACTGAAATGCACTTGAAAGGTTAATAGAGCAACATGCCTTGCATTTTGATTCACTTACTGAACAATTAGAATGAACCTCTGTTGCGTGGCATTATTAACTGATTGTAATCATTTGTGATTTATGAGGGACAGTAGATAGCTAGAACAGAATCTTAGGGATACTCTGTAAACTCAGGGACAGGTAAGAGGTATGGTTGTCTGTGTGTGTGTGTGTGTGTGTGTGTGTGTGTGTGTGTGTGTGTGTGGGGTGATAAATTAGGGGGCATCAGTGACAATGCTATGTATGGATCACTTGGGGTGATTACATTTCACATAATCAACAAGTGATCCAGACACTTACAATTTAGCTAATAATGAGGCCCTTCCTTGTGATAGCTAGTATGTACCTGAATCACCTATTTCCATGATCATGTTAAATGGTCCTTTTTAATGCAGCCTTACTGCTTGCCACTAGGCTGTTTCTAAATTCCCACCATTGTTTGTTGTTCATTGAACATGTTGTTGTTTGTTTTTCGGCTTTTCCCGGTAAGGGGTCACCACAGCGGAACTCCAGTCCACTAATGATTGGCAGTAGATTTTTACGAAACGCCAAGGTGCCAGCTCAAAGCCCAACCTTCAATGAAAGCACACCCATTTACACACACACATGTCTTTCAAGTGCTACCCAACTGCGGGGAGGACATGCAGACTCCACACAGAAGGCACTCCCAAGCCCAGCCAAGAATCGAACAGGAGAATCTCTTGCTGTGAGGTAACAATGCTACCGCCGTACCACCGCTGTATTATTATAAAAAGATTTTTCTTTACAATGTCAACTTCTGAGCAAGTTACTTACCCTTGAGATTTGGTATTGCAGTTGCAGGCAGTTCCATCTACCCAAACAAATTGTCCTTCTGTGGCATTATCTGTTAGTCCTATCCAGTAAAAAAGATATGGATCTCTATGTAGATTCAAACTTTTCAAACGATTTTGAATGAAACCCTAGAAAGAAAAGCATGCTTTATTTCATAGCTTCATTAGTTATGATTCCTTTTTTCATTTCCATTTTAACACTTTAGTCAAAGAACAATAAAACTACAGTAACATGAGATTTTATCTTAACAAATTAGCACTATGTAACATGCCTTTGCACTAATGACACCACTGTCTGACTCTCATCAAAGCTTCTTCTCAAACATAAATTTTAACCAGTATAAGTATTCTAAAAAGTTATATATCCTATCAAAATTTGAATAGGGGAATGGTCCAGTATTCATCATTTATACTTCTAAGTTCTGTAGATTTATTATTCTTGCCCCCACAACAGAACACCATGGCCATGTACTCACAAAAGCTAACTGGCACCCATTATCTTAGACAGTGAAACTGCTTTTAGGCTCATTAGTTTTAAACTACTAAATCAAGAATCCTTCCCATTCTGTTTCACACTGTCTAGAACTGACAACCTCTGTCAGTAATCTAAGATCATTTCCTTAACTATTAAAAACCTTTATATAGCCAGAACATGGCTACATTGGACCGATCATTTTTTCTGCTCTAGGTCCATACACTTGGGGATATCTGTCTTTAAATTTAAAACGTACCACTTCATATTATGCATTCAGACCAAACATTATAATGTTAATATTTAAGAAAGCAGCATATGGCTATTTCAGAAACAGTGACATAACTGAGAAATTTCAGTATAGACCCTCTTCTCATTTTTCTTCCTCACTTTTTATTTATGAAACCCTGTCTCATTCTGGCTTCAGATGTACTAAGACAAAATAAATTAAAAGTAGCATGCCTAGTCATGACACTTAAGTGCAGTGGCAGCCTCAAAAAAAAAAAAATAAAATAAAACTCATGCAAATAAAGGATTTATAAAATTCTAAAGAGAAATGTAAAACTCGTTATGCTAATTATCTCTTTTCCCATCTATTTGCAATTCATAATTTTTTAAAACTTGTGGCACACAGAGAGGCATTTTAAAAGGCAAAACTGCAACTTTTATAAGCACTTCTCAAATGGTGAGAATGCTTGGTGTTGCAGCTAGCATTGCTATTCCTAGTGTGAGCTGCTTATCTTCATTAAGCCAAAATTGCTTCTTCGGCCAAGAAGCAGAAAATACAGACAGAGGATTACCAACTACAACTCTGATAATTAAGAATACCTTGATAGGTCTACAGTGGATAGAAACATTTTAAGGGATTTAGTGAAAATTTATGACCCACAGATGGGAAATGGGGGGGGGGGGGGTGTGGCCTTTCTGTAGCTGTGGTTACAAAGATATGTATAACCGTCACTATAGTTGTCACAGTAACCTTCCATAGAAAGACTGGAGACATGGGTATTTCTCAGGCATCTGCCTTAAGGATACTTCAGCAGTTCCTGGACAATCCATAATAGGATTATAGGAGGTTACTAGGCTAATGGCCCTGGGGCTCTAACAAGTCTAGCCAAGAGTTTATCCTCAAAAAAGAATCATCAGTCAGCAGTCCATACTTCTCAACTGTACAGATTTTCATAGCATATCCAGGTTTTTGCCTCATATTTTTGGTCTCTTCCTCATAAAAATTATGTTTTTTGACAAATCACTGGTATGAGCTAAGGATTAAAGTCACTAAATAATGACATGTATTTGAGTTTCGGACTTCATATCTTTCAGAAAATGCATGATAACTCAATTCCTGTTATTCTAGCAACTTTTCAAGTTTATAACTGCACTATTTAAAATGTGTCCCTATTTTTGGGCCTTTGTTCCCCCATTATGTCAGGCTTTGTACAGATTTCTTGTGCTAAGAGGTTGAGAGATATGGTCAGGACCTGTCACCCCTGTCAGTGAGGGACACAGGTGGAACACCTGCGACAAATTTGTGTTTTCCCATCCACTTATCAAGGTTGCGCTTGAAGAGGGTCAGTGAGGTACTTTTTTTGACATATAATGATAATATGATAATATGTATGCATGTGTGTGTGTGTGTGTGTGTGTGTGTATATATCAATATTTATACACAAATAAAAACAGATATGAACATATATGCATTTGCATATACATCCCTTAAATATACTTTAATTGATACATAATTAATCATTTCAATTTCACGGAGTTTAAAAAAAAACTTATTCCTGTATAACACTAAATAGGCCACAGACCGTTTATTATGATAATAATTTTGTAAGACAATCATTCTTTCCAAAATAGTAACTGCACAAACAAGATGACTGACAAAAGTTATTCAACACACCTCGGGCAGAGGTGGGTGAGTAAAGGCGCAACTGAGTGACATGCAGGGAGGTTTGTACATAATGTGCAGTTCAGTTACTAACTTTCAGAATTTAAGAAGTGTCTTCCTTAAAGAAACTTTTACATGATATTACTTACAAAAGTAGGTAAAGTATGCATGGTACAGTGAATAGCAGACATGTTAAAATTTATAGATCTGCAAAGGGTGAAAGAGGTACCCATTCCCCAAACAGACAAACTGGAGCGAGAAACAAATGTTACAAAATACAGGAAGCAATACCATCCATCTGCATTAACTTGCAGTAACCAAAGTTAGGAATAATTATTAGCAAACACAAATATTTCCTAGTAATGTTGGTTTCATAACTAGTACGTACAACATTTTTGTTCTTTGCTGATTACTAAATGAAAGCATATAAATGAGGTATGCATATGCATACACGTGTATGATAGCTAAGCAGCCACACCCCTCCTTTTCTGCTTTATGCTGCTGAAGGAGAAATTGAATATAACAGATCCCAGCAACATATATAAGACTGGCCCAGCTCACTGAGTTTGAGAGCATGCAAACAGTCAAACAAACTTTTGAAATAAAAATGAGTCATTCACCAAAGCAATCTTCTGAATTAGAACTGAAAATTATTTTTTACCTTTGTTTTAAAGATCAGATCCAGACATAAGTAACACACAAATATAACAGCAGACATAATGTGCTTCCAGTACACAAATGAGACACAATCCATTTCAGTAAAATACTGCATAATCTTTTCATTGTAAAATGTTACCTTTTGATATGTTATGTCATTGCTATCAATAGACTGCAGAATTTACTCTAACTGTAAAATGCAATACCATTTCATATTATTCTACTAATTATTAACAGCTATCCACTAACATTTCACAGAACATTTTTTTCTCAATAAAAAAGTAGTACCTCTCCATATTATACACCTTGTTATTACTGCAGATATTAAGCAAGCTATGTTAATAAAGTATATACTGATATATGGAAAAAAAATTCTTAGTGAATGTATTTTCTCTATTTCTTGTTTGTCATTCTACTCTCTGTTTTTCTTTTTTTAATTGTGCATTACCTTGCATTTCTTTTTTTTCTTTTCTTTCCTATTGAAATGTCTCTTTCCACAGGTCATGAAGTCCCAAGAGCAACCCAACCATGTTTCTCCCAGGTCTGGCAACATTCACCATCTGCCTACCCAGGGACATTGTCACAGGGTTGGGTTGGTGGCATCAGGTCCTGGAGGCACTTTGATGTGTTGTACTCACTCCATTAGCTTTGGGACTTGGTTGAAAATGTAGTGGAGTGGGTAGTAAAAAGACAACCTTTCCTACCCAGGATCTTCTACAGTGGATGCAATACTCGCTAAGCTATTCCACTCCAACCACCAAGCCACCTTAGACTTCTCCCCCCACAATATCATGGTCTTGCACTACACCTGTTAGATATTAGAATATAAGACTGAAATTAATTCTGTTGTAAATATGCTGAAAGAAAAAGTTTGCTTGAATATATGTATAGAGTTTACAATGTGCATTCATACTATATGTATAACAGACAGGCTTCTCTTCACAGCATCAGAAAATGCCTAACAAAGCAATACTGGAAAACAAGCATTACATGATTTTCTCATGTTTGTAAAACAAATATCTATTAACAGACATCCTTTTTTATAAATTCAGCAATACGTGATGTTTTTCCGGTAGGAACAGCTTATACAGATGTTTCCTTTCAGAATGGCATCCTCACATCAGCAAAAGTGCTTAAATCACAAAAGGACAATAGAAAAGTCTAAAAACAGACATTATGTGACTTCCCACATAAGGCCAGAAAAACATACCAAGAGGAAATGGGTGTGTGACTAGCTCTGTATATAGCAATTGTAGTAATTCAGTTATGTGAGAGAAGGACAGAGAGAGGTATTTTGTAGAAGTCATCATTCATATCTGTAATGAAGGAAAACTTTGTAAATATATGCTACAAATCTGACAGAATATGTGTGGTTTGTTATAAAATAAGTTATCTGTAACTGTGCTTATAGCTGCAAAATATATTTCTTTATCAGTGTGCAATTTGAAAGGCTTGGTGCTTTAAACAGACTACAGATGGAGTCATGCAGAGCTACGTGTCTCTGATTCAGCAGTAACAGCAAGCAAGCAGCAGTAGCAGCATCCATATAATTTTTCAACACCATTAGGCAGTGGAAACATTTGAGGTGCTATGGACTGGGGTGTTTCTGGGATAAACTGCTTTTAACCTCCCTTCTTCCCTAATTGTCTCTATTATACACTCTAACATACTTTCTTCCCTAACTTCCACTCATATAAAAGCTATTTTAAAAATATGTGACTTTATCCCCCACCAGAAATATAGTATCTCTCCTCTTCCACCTCATACAGCACAACCTTCTTGATTGTCTTCCTTCAATGTGTGCCCATTCTGTTCTGTCACCCCATTTTTCATATGCCCTTTCTTCCCAGCTTATACTTTTGAATGAAACAATCAGGGTTACTGTGGCAGTTGGCAGTTACTCCGGCAGTTAGCACAGAAGACTAAAGATCAAAGTTGGGTGCCCTCATAAAAGTACCCCTATAGGCAATATATAAAACCCCTATATTTCTGTGCTGTACATCATTTACCTGAACTGCATGCCATTAGTTCAAATGTGCTTGCAGAAATCTTTGCTTGACAACTAAAGGAAGATTTGAGATCAACCAAAACGCTCCACTGTAAAGTACTAGCTTTCAATTACAGACATCATAATTTCACAAAATTTAAGACATTTCATAAAGCAGCGACTCCCTTGCAGAGGCTTTTGCATTGCTGCAATCATTGCAGATAACCTAAGCTGAGTATGCTTGCATATAAGTGTGGCCACAGTGTTCATAAATGCCCTCTGCATAACTATAAATCTCAGGATTATGAATACAAACCTTATTTTTTTTAACATATAAATACATTTTCTGTTTTTTGAAAATATATCTACTTCATGTATTATATCTATCCATCCTCAGCCCCCTTTTCCCATGTGGTGAGGGTGTCACTTAGGCAGTAACAATCATCTCAAGCCAAAGTTTATACCACCAGGTGGCTAGCCCTGCTGCAGTAGTTCATTTGTACCACTCATTCGTACACACACTCTAATCTGGGGCCATTTTTTAGAGTGTCCAATCCATCTACTGCATGTCTTTGGAAAAGGGGAGGAAACCAGAGCACCAAAGGAAACTCATGCAACCAACCACAGGGAGGACATGCAGACTCCACACAAAAGGCACCCCAGCTGAGAATTGAACCAGAGAACATCTTGTTGTGAAGAGACAATGCTAACCGCTGCACCACCATGTAAGTTTACAGTGTTATTTTACATTAACTACTGTATGACAATATCAGCATTTACTTTCCTGGGCTGTGCCTGGAAATGGTCCAAACGGTTCAGTGCTCTGCCTTGTTAACAGATTTATCTAAGTAAGAAAGTAAGCAAATCAACAAATAAAAATAGAACTAGCTGACTTGTTTGCTTATCATTATTGTTTATTCTTGGAGGTCTTCAACCCATGAAACCAATCAGTTAGATCTCTGCTGCAGACCACCTGATAGATTCCTGCATCATTTTAATTGTTGTATAATTCTGACCCCCTCGGTTCCTTTATGAATTGGGAAAACAATTCAAATTAGTACTTATAAAAGAAAAAATATGTTGGTGAATCTTTTAAATTATTTATAACTACTAGCAAATAAACAAAGTAATAGAATCATAAATGTTATTGTCCTTATACAACAAATAATGTAACAACAGCAGTTGCTTTGCCAATTTCTGAAAACAGCAGAAGAAGCAAAGCAGTTGGATGGAATTTTGGAATTCTCCATTATTTTTTTGCTGTTTTTTTTTTTTTTTTTTGTTTACAGCTCCCCTTCAAAGACTTAATACAGCTTGTCATGGACAGTTGGCATGGAGGTGGTTTGAATCCTACACTTGCAAGTATCTGTGAAGACAGGATAAAACTGGCACCAGAAGGTGGGTCTTTTCACCACTGGTACCCATTTAAAGTGAAATAAAGAAAGTGTAAAGAGCTCTAATTCAGAAATTAATTCACAATCTGCAAATCAGAGTCTGAATCAATTAAGTGTTTTTTACAAAGATAATTTAGCAGTAGTGCAGGTTTTGTCTAAGAAGACAGTGAAATCAAATCTGGTGCAAGGACTATGAGGAAGATGACACTGCCTTGTTTGAATATAAATAAGTCTTTTTCAGCTATACATATTCCTGGTCATGTTAATGTTTCCACTGATAGTCTTTCTCCACTTTCAGTTTCACAGGATTCAAAAGCTGGTGCAAGAGGTGACATGTGGAATTAGGCCTGGCAAGTAGAGTGGTACAGCAATCATGGCCTGTGTCAATTAGGAATGCATACAATAAATCTCTTACCGTTTTCCCTTATTTTGTCAGGGCTTTGCCAAGGCGAGAGACAGTCTGGTGAGTTCAATTGGTAATGAGGTATTTGGTGGGGGAGATGGCAGTTAGGTGATGTAATTAGAACTATTAGAATCCACTTGGTGGCACTGGGTGCCACTGCAAGGTTAACTAGGATGAAAGATTTTACCATGAATTGGATGATTTTGAGAATGCTGAAGAGGTGGGAGAGAGTTTGGCCTAAACTGGTGATGATAGTTACCACTGGCTAAGAACATGTTGCTCTTCCTAATAAAAGTGTTTATTTTAAGTTTGTACTGCAGGCTACATAATCAGATTTATGTATGTGGGGATACTTTGGATACATGAATTATTAAATAGTTTGAATTAGGAAGATAAAAATTACCCTAATGGACATGCTGATAAAAGATCAAAGACTCATCAAGGTGGGAATGGCAAGTAAATAATTCTGCCCAGGAGTGGTGTGTTATGCTCTGTGGTGTGGAGAATGACATGATGAGAGAGCTGTATCAATCAGCTAATGTGGTTAATTTTTCATGATGATCAGGGGCATCAGGTTAATGCTAGGACTTTTGTTATATGGATTAGAAGGACTTTGCAGGTACAAGATATAAAAGATGAGAATTATGCCACTCATTCTTTCAGGATAGGGAAGGCATCTGACCTAAAAGAGGAAAGGAGGTCTGTGGGTGTGATTAAGAGGTCTGGTAGATGGCATTCTAGTGTATATTTGGAATTCATTAGGTAGGGTAGCTGGAGTTGTTGAGGTGACAATGATATTAATTTTGTTTTTTCACTTTCAGGTAAAAAATTGATGACCGTGATAAGCCATTCTTTTGTTTCCTCAGCAGGTAGAGAAGTGGAGATGAGACCTGGAGAATGGAATTCGGGTTTGGAACCACCACTGTAGCAGGTGCAACAATGTGCTTGAAGTGGTATAAAATAGTGTCAGTTGTTTCCTGCTCTAGAAGAGGTAAGCAAGCAATATGGTGACCTATCCATAGTTATACATTTAGTAGGCCAATGATATCAGGGTTATACCAAAGAGGAAAGTGCTTGTGTTGTTAAAAAAGGATTTGTTAGTGGTTTGCAAAGATTTCCTGGGGCAGTGGTTATATGGCCAGCAATAATCCCAAGGTTGGTGTGGAAGTTAGCGGCCAAGTTTAAGGCATTGATAAGACTAGGGTAGCTAGTATAAGTACTATGTTCATAGAATCATACATTCATAGGTACGTACTAGGCTAGCTGCCCTTGTAGACCATTTTAAGCCTAGTCAATTTAACTTCAAATGTAAGAATCAAACTCAGTACTTTTGTGAAGAAAGCACCTTAACTATTATTTCAACTCCCAGTCACTCATGCTGACCTCCAACCCCCAAGCTGTTATTTACTCCTACATTACATAAATTGTTCAATTCCTGACTTCCCTTAAAACTCACACTTATTCTTTAACATCATTCTGCATGTATTGATTCCAGAAATTATATTTATTTCTATTTAATTTGCTCCTTCCCATTCATATATATTTCACCTCTACCTCTTTTCTTCCCTTTACAATATTCAGTACTTCAATTGCAACTGGTTTAGATTTTGATTTCCATATTTTAAGTAATTGTTTTTTTGGGCAGTGAATGGCATCAAACATAGAAAGGCCTTGCTATGTGTAAGCAATTCAGACCCCATGCTCCAGCTAAAAAGAGTAATTTCCTTAAATACAACCATTAGCTTCCACAATGTTCTGAAAAAGGTACACAGAACCATTTTTTTACTCAACCAATTCATTACATTTCCAAAAAACACATTCCCAGTTACATCTCTTTCCCATCAAGCATCCTGCATATGATATAAACCTGAGGACATATTCTCTGAAGTTTTCTTATATTATAAAAATACCAATGTAAACACTTCCAAGCAGAAATACTGAACATTCTAAATGTTGTCATAAACTTGGGAGACCTACAGATTTCCTCCCATTTTAAAAATTTCCTTTCCAGTCTGTCTTCCCCATCTTTTCTAACATACTTGATTGATTCTTATAGTAAATTTTCAATATTTGATTTGTCTTACTACTTATAAATTCAGAGGTTTGTGGTATCTGAGCATGGGGATTTTGTGGAGAGGGACCATGCAATGTTGGTTTGGACATTTCTAATGTTCAATTGTCATTATTTTTACAGACTGATTAGGAAGTTAGTATGGCTGAGATTGTAATGAGGGAACAGGCTGCAGAAGAGTGTGGTGGGCTGAAGACAGGCCAGCTCATTTGAAAAAGGTAGTAGAGCCCCTTCTTTCTCCCCTTGGGTTTAGAATTTGTTTCCCCTGTGAGGTAACTGAGCAGTGTGATGTTGCTTGAGGAGTTGGTGGTTGTGGTAAGTGAACATCAGGATGCTGCTACAGCTACTATTCCAGGGCAAGCAATATAGTATCCTGCCTAATTTGGGTAAGGTATATCATCAATGTTATTAAAGAATGTATTATGGAGGAGAGTGTTCTACCACTCTGCCAAGGTTTGGTATCTGAGATGTTATAATATTGTTTTACTGAAGTTTAATAAAGTTGATCATAAAGTCATGAGTATGTTGTTGGTTTGCAACTTTAATAAGAGTTTGCAATAACAAAAGTAGCTTGCCTTACAGACAAGTTTGTCGCTGTAGTAAATAAGTTAAGTTGTGAGAAGAAAGATGGGGGTAGGGAGGGATGATTATTAAGGATAGGATAGTTTGTAAGTGGGGGGGTACATATGAGTCATGGAACAGGAATGGGAGGGTATAGAAGGGGGTTAATATGTAATGTTGTGTTAGGGGATGGGTTATTCTGTTTAGTGCTGCACATTTGTACTGCCCTCCCTCCCAGCCCTGTTTTTCATAAGGTTGAGATTGGGTGGATGAAGGGCCATTCCATTTGAACAGAGTAGCATGGTTCTTCCCCTCCATCTTTTGTATTTGGAATTTTTTCCTCTTGTGAGTCAAGACAGCAGTGTGACACTGCTTGAGGAATTGTGGTATGATTAGTGAGTGTCAGAAAGCTGCTACTGCCACAGTTAGTTGGTGATTGGTATATCATTCTGCCTAATTTGTTTAAGATATGTTATTAAAAAACATATTATGGATGTGAGAGTTTGCCACACTGTTAAAGATTGGTATCTGTGATGTTATAATGTAGTCATGAGTGTGTTGTTGGTTTATTGTTTTAATAAGAACTAGCAGCACCACATATATTGTTGATTAGGAAGATCATAATGTGTTTTTTACTCCATTAGATCAGGTCATGGTTAAAAAGGGTCGCTAAATAAAGAAAATGAATATAATCGGTTCCATTATATTGTAAAAACTTTGTAAAGTATATTGTAAAATATTTAAAAAATTGAATATGCTAGTTATTAAAATGCTATGGGTTAGTGGATGGCTCTAACAGCCAGCACTCATTGACTATGGTGAAAAACAGCACACAATCTCATCAGTATCAAGTATTTTATTCCAACATTCCAAGATTCTACATCATACCAGATTTGGCTATATCAGCCTTCTTCAGTGCTTAACAGTCAAAACAGTGTAACATCCCTTAAATAGCAAAACCTTAATAATTATTTGTCAATTACAGATAGTCATTTAAACCTGGGGAGAAAAGAGCAACTAACCTAATAATCCAAATCTCTTTTTGGTTCAAAATGCTATGCCCCCCACCCGCTGTATAACCTCTATCTACCACAATTTTATCTATACTGTAATTGTAAACTAAAACCTCACTGTTTTGGGATGTAGTGTATGTTTAAAGAAAGCATTTGACACTCTAGCCCATCTAATATCACTAAGATGTTCTGAAATTCTAAGCTTTAATGGATGTGAAGTCTGCCCCACATAAAAAGCCGATCAGCTACATGTTGCCAAATATACAACCCAATCTGTGTCACAGTTCCAAAAAATTCTTAACTGGCACACTTTAGATGTATTAGATGATGAAAAACATTCAGCAAAAACTACAATGACCTCAGGGCTGGCAACCTTTAATCACGGTGTCCCCAAGGTCAACTGACCCAAAGACTGATTAATAACATCACCTCTTTTGTAATGGATGAACTATCCCCCAGCATCTTGTTCCTGCTAAAAGAAAAAAAGACATCTAGCTGACAGTATATTTTTAACCAGCCATCCCAAAAAGAGTGTTCCAGTGTTTTTGGACAAGATCCATAAAAAACTCGTATTGCTCTCAAAACTAATAGTCATTCCTAGCTTGATATTTTAATAAATGCACTCAATCCACATTTCTTACTGAATCACATATCTCCATAAGATCTGCTTGTTTATATCCCCTATCACAAAACCACTTGACTGTATCTTGTACCTCATTATTATAAACCAATTCAGAAGAACAAATTATTTTTAACCTTAAAAACTGAGATTTAGTTATATTCATTATCACATGAGAGGGATGACGACTATTCATGTGCAAGAGGGTGTTCACCCTGGGAAGTTTCCTGATGATTTGACTATTCAATGCCGCATCCTGTTTAACATTGACCATCACATCCAGAAAACTAATTTGTCTAGGGTCGTGATGTATACAAAACTGAATACCCCATTTGTTGACATTTAGATATTCAACAAATCAATAAATATGAAATATCTGACCTCCAGACCATCCAGCAATCATCTAAATATCTTCTCCAGATGTCCATGGATTCTAAATAGATGTTGTGGGACTTATCATAAATAAGCTGTTCTTCATTAAACCCCCAAAAGAGGTCTACATAAATTGGTGCAAAGGGTGCACCCATAGCTGTACCTCTCAGCTATAAGTAGCATTCATTTTTAAAATAAAACACATTTTTAATCAACACATATTCTGTCAAACATAACAAAAATGTGTTAAAACCTGGGCTATATATAGAGGCCCAATTTAATCAATTTTCCAAGGCCATCAGGACCTCCCAGTTAGGAATGGTTATATATAATGCCTTAACATCTAGAGTGCGTAAGAAACAACCAAGATCCAATTGCATTTGTTCTATAATGGTCAAGAATTCAATGGTATCCTGAATTCTAGAACAGGCCATACTCAGTAAAGGTGTAAGATGATATTAAAGAAATTCAGAAGATGGTTCAGTCAATAACCCTTTACCCAAAACAATGGGCCTCCCAGGGGGACACTCTGAATTTTTATGAATCTTCAGCAGCAAGTAAAAGTAATGTCTTAACTGATCCTGTACCAATAACTGACAAAAAGTATCATTAGATATGAGCTTCCTCAGCAGCCAGTTTCAAAAAAACATCTATCTCGGTTTTAAGTTTAGAAGTTGGATATAAATACATTCTTTGATAATAATGATGGTCAGTCAACTGCTTTTGGACTTCAGCACAGTACATGGCCCAATCCCATAATACCACTGTGTATTTGAATGCAAACTTTTAATAGCCTGCTATTCCACCTTACTTCAATTATTTTTCTTCATAATGGAATGAGCATTATACATAAATGTAGTTCTTTCAACAGTTTGTCCTGAAAACTGGTCACAAATTTATTACTCAGGGGCACAAAAGTGCAGGTCCTAAATCGAAAACCGAAGGTGTTTCATCATTACATTGTTTATCACCAACCAAATAACAGTTGCATATACGATTCTATACCAACCCGAAAACACGCCTGTACTTAAAAACCTTATCACCCCCTATAGTAACCTCAAGACACTACGCTCATCTCACAGGCTACTAGTACAAACATTCAAAACCAACAACTCAGCTGGGGACTCTGTTTGCCAGCTCTATTGGCAAAACTTGGAACTCTCTTCCTGTTGATCTTACTTCAGTTTCCTCTATAACCCAATTCAAAAATAGCCTTAAATAGTACTTTAAAATGCGTTGGCTATGTCCTTGTTCTAACTCTGACTAATTCCACCCTATAACCATATGTTAAAAGAGGACTTTTTACAACACTTAGACTGCATACTATTGTTAGTCTATGACCTGCTTATGCTCTAATATGTGACATTATATGTCTTTTATATCCTTTTACTGAATGGTAATACTGATATGAATTTGTAAACTGTGCTTGTCATGTATAAATGAAATAATTTTCTGTATGTATGTTTGGAGCGTTTCTCCCTGGGCCTGCGCTGAAAATGGACATGTATCCAGTGGGACTATCCCAGTCAACAAATATAAAATAAAAAAAATGAAATAAATCACAGAAATACAGTTTTAAATTGAGCAGTCTACAAAATGTAATGATATCATGAGAAAATACATCCTCTGGTATTACATAACATGAGATAAAACCCAAACATTTATTTAATAATTCAAATTCCCCAGACGACGCAGACACAGATGAAATATTAAGAACATTCTTATTTGCAATTACTTGGCCAACATCAGCTGTAGTAATGTCTCTAAAGTGGAACCACCCACATCAATGTTTCCTTCAAGCCCTTCTAATTGGTCTAAAGGGGTATCTGACACCTTCTTTTTAGGAGCAGGAGCAGACTACAAAGCTTCTAAATCTATCTCCGTGGCTGAAGAAAACTTTCCAGCTGAAGTTTCCAGTGTAGTATCAGTCCTCTTTAAAATACAGCTGTGTCTTTTACGCTGCTAAACAAAAGACTGCTCCTTAGTGTTGGCAAATTTAACAACCTTTTTCATATTAAATATCCTACCACTCTGATAATCTTTAGAATCCCTAGAAAACTGCTTAAGCATCCTAGTTTTTAATTCCTGTTCCACTGTAATCAACTTTTTAGTCAATGATTCAACCTGTTTCCCATATTCTGCCTGTTTTTCAGACGCCTTTATTCCTTCATACAACTGTTTAACCCTGTCAAACAAGTGATCAATTTACCTTTCATAAAAAAGATAACAATATATTTACAAAAAGCATAGAGGCAGACTGTTAAGCTTCCTGCCATTCCTGCATAAGCTGTTCATTCAGCCCCATAACAAGGGGTTGTAAACGAACCCTTAAACCCCTAGGGCAAAAGCCTTTAACAGAATAAGCCTTAAAAAGACTCAAGTGCCTCAGTCTTAATTCTTTAATCACAACTGACAATTGTTTAAACAATTCACTTCATATAACAGATGTCAAAACAGTAGCTGCCTGTTTCTTCTGTGGGCCCAGTTCTAACACATCCATGTTGTTTTTATCAGCCATTAATCCCTTCAGCAACTGTGCCAAATCCGAGTCTATATTAGAACATCGAAGTCTTGAAACTTCAAATGTTCTAATATCGAACCCTATTCAGCGAACGCTGAAAATAGCGAAGCTGCAAGAAACCGACTTTTTTCCTAGAGAAAGAATTTGGTTGGCCGTTTCTGTCACTGCGCTATTTTCAGCACTGGGGTGGAAAGTTACGGGTCGGGTTCAGATAAATGTGCGATTGTGTGGACATTAGTGCATAGGTTAGGTGAGTTAGGGTTAGGGCGCAGGTCAGGTAAGTGTGCGATTGTGATGGACGTTAGGGTTAGGGCAGGGTAGGTGAGTTAGGGTTAGGGAGTGGGTGAGGTGAGTGTGCGAACTGTGACGGACCTTAGGGTTAGGGTTTGGGTTAAGGTAAGTGGATAGATAGTAGTGTATGTACTGTTTAGTGTAGGGTTAGATGTAGGAGTTTAAGTGTATTTGTGTGGATTGCTGTTTTTTTGGTGTACTTGTGTTGTGTGTATGTGTTTCGGAACAGCAAATTTTTTTCCCTGGGAAAAAAAATTGTTGTTCTGCATGTTCGATATTTTAAGCTTTCACTGAATAGGGGGTCGATATTAGAACATTCAAAGTTTTAAGACTTTGGTGTTCTAATATAGACCCACCAAATCCATCATTGACAGTTAAATCCACAGTTCCAAAATACAAGATATAACTAAATTTGTGTTATGGACAAGTTAGTATTCTATTAACCAAGCCAAGCAGCACTTCAGCAGAAAAGCACAACAGTGAAATGGCCCGGTATGTCTTTGGAGCACACCATTTACCCAAGATACTACAGGGGTGGAATCAAAACATATATCTTCGAAAAACAACCGAGAAGCTGACTTTACTTCACTAGCTCAACTACAGTAAGTCTGTTGTTAATAAAAGTTGGAATTCGGTCAAGTGCACAAATATGCTTCAAAAGAGCACTCAAATAGTCACTCTATAAATTGATAATCACCCTTCCATCAGTCTCTCAAGGTTCTTATGCTCCAAAATCTTGGCAGTCTAAACCAAACACCACCATCGCAAAATAATCACATAAAGTATATCATGGGACGATGACTGACATCTATAATATAATCCAGCACCGGCCCTCTATAATATCACAGAGTCCAACGAACCCCAAACATAAAATAAAATCATGGTGTTTCAAAAAACAATGCTGTACGGCAAATCATAATAAATGAGCATACATATTCACTGTCTATATAGTCTCACTCCACTAACACCACTGAGCACAGCCAACAGCATGAATAATATCCACATAACTAGAATATAGAGTTCCAGGCAAGTGAAGCCAGGTGCACAACAAAATCCAGAGATACAAACTCGAACAACCAGCAGTCATCCACAGTGGTGAAAAACAGCATAAAATCTCATGAGTATCAAGTATTTTATTCCAACATTCTAAGATTCTACAGCATGTCAGTTTCAGCTATATCAGCCTTCTATAGTGCTTAACAGTCAAGGCAGTGTAACATTCCTTAAATGGCAACACCTTAATAATGATTACAGAGAGTCATTTCAACCTGGGGAGGATAGAGCACCTAACCTAATAATCCAACCCTTCTCTTTTTTTCCTCAAAATACTATGCCATCCCCCCTTATAACTTCTATAGAATAGCACAATTTTATTTATAATTGTAAATTGAAACCTTGCTGTTCTGTGATGTAGTGTATGCTTAAACAAAGCATTCAGCAGTCTAGCACATCTAATATCACTAAGATGTTCTGAAATTCTAAGCTTTAATGGATGTGAAGTTTGCCTCACATAAAAAGACGAACAGCTACATGTTGCCAAATATATAACCCAATCTGTGTCACAATTCCCAAAAATTTTTAACTGGTACACTTTAGATGTATTAGATGATGAAAAACATTCAGTCTTAGAAATATATTTACATAAGCTACAATGACCACAGGGCGGGCAACTTGGTTTCAATTTAATACGAAAAAGCAGCTAACAACTTCCAAATGTCTGTGCTGGAAAGCCAAGCCAACAAGAAAAGAATAAAAACCATCAGGACAACTGCAACAGTAAAAAATCACTTTAATAAAATGCATAGACGGATGAGCTCGTTCGCATAACAGTATGCTTCATCAGATCCTAATAAAACAAATAAAATCAAATAGTACATTTATACATTAAAAGAACCTATCAAAGGGCAGCTGATTCCAATGAGGGCTGTGTCTTTAAGTCATTACACACCTACTTTTAAGTCTACAACCACTTAAAACAGGCTTGATACTGACATTAGCGTTAATACCTGGATAACCGTGTGCTTGTAATCTCAGTATTCAATGTAGCTCTATAAGTTTTAAATGATTATTAGTATCTCCATCCCTCATATTATTAGTTACACACTGTAGTGCTCTAAAGCTAAAACTATGACCTTGTGAATCAATATTATGTTTAGCCAGTGCATTATTGATGTTTTTTGTTTTTATTTCATATATATGTCTACTAACCCTATCTTGAAGCCATTGTGTGGTCTTGCCCACATAGAAACAAAGGCAATAGTTGCATGTAGCCAGATATACTATATACATAGTATTATAGCCAGCATAAAATCTAGGTTTAAAAATAAAATTAATCTCCAGATGAATAAATTCTTGTTCTTTAGTTATAACATCACATACCTTGCACTTGCCACGTGGGTAGGTGCCTAATCTTTTACTTGTAATGTTAACATATTGTCTGTTGCTACATAGTAATTCTTTGAGATTACTAGTGTTCTTGTAAACATAAGTGGGCATATCTCCTACAGTATTAGCTGTTTGTTGAGCTAATGTCAAAAGATGCCAGTTGTTCTTAATAATGTTGTGTACAGCATTAATGTCAGTAGTATATCTGGTGTTAAAAGATATTAGCAGTCTCCTAAAGTTCTTAGGACAGGACTGTTTAACATGTGCATGTGGGGTTAAGCTATTAGGAGTTAATCTCTTAGCTAAGACATCCACTTGCATTTCTTTTACCATTTTATTATTATAACTTCTGTCTTTAAACAACCCAGCTAGGGTGTATATTTCTTCTTTCAGTACATCTTCATCATTGCATATTTTGGATAACCTCATGAATTAACTCTTTACAATATTTGGAAAAATGTATCTAGGATGCATACTATTGTTATTTAATAGCCCATTTCTCCAACATGTTTTACGATACAGGGAAGTGGAAATATTATCTTCTGCACTTCTCCTAATTAAAATGTCTAAAAATTCTATTTCATCATTGGAAAATTGGACTGTAAATGTAAGAAAATCAGTGGTAGATCCTAGATGTGTAACAAATTCCTGCAAAGAATTCTCATCCCCTCCCCTTAATAAAAAGATGTCATCAACAAAGCGTCTATAGAACTTCACATGCCCATATGACATATCATTGTAAAGATGATGCATTTCCCAAAAATACATAACCAGGTTTGCATATGTGTTTGCGATGGGGTGCCCATAGTGACACCCCATTTCTGTAGATACAGCTGCTCCTCAAATATAAAGACATTATTTTCTAGAATTAATTATAGAAACATACATATCAAATGAATATCATCATTAGTAAAAGCTTGCTTTGCAGTTAAAATACCCCTTACTGCTTCAATACCATAAGTGTTAAGTATGCATGCAAATAAGTGTTTAACATCTAAAATAACCAGTAAACAGGAATGAATACCAAATTTGTTTACATAATCATTCAAGTCATTCAAAAATGAGTAGTATCTTTCAATAAAGTTGGTATCTGTGCCACTATCAACTTCATTTTCCCCTCTACATATATAGGTAGGGGTTCAGTAGCCCACCCCCCACTGGCCACTATAGGCCTCATGGGTGGTTTGCTAGTGAACTTATGAATTTTAGGTAGACCTTTCATAATAGGCACAGTCAGAATGGTCTACACTAAAAAAACGATACAGTGGTTCTTCAATAAGTCTACACATAACCTGTTTTAAGTGGGAATAGACTTAAAAGTAGGTGAGTAATGACTTAGGGACACACCCCTCATTGGAATCAGCTGTCCTTTGATAGGTTCTTTTAATGTATAAATGTATTTGATTTTATGTGTTTCATTAGGATCTGATGAAGCATATAGGTATGGGAAAGTGCTCATCTGTTTATGCATTTTATTGAAGTGATTTTTACTGTTGTGGTTGTCCTGCTGGTTTTTATGCTTTTCTTGTTGGTTTCAATTTACAATTATAGATAAAATAGTGTTAGATAGATGTTATAAGGGGGGGGGGTGGCATAGCATTTTGAACAAACAAAGAGAAGGTCAGGATTATTAGGTTAGGTGCTCTATTCTCCCCAGGTTTAAATGACTCACAGAAGTTGATCAGTCATTATTAAGGTGTTGCCAATTAAGGGATGTTACGCTGTCTTGACTGTTAAGCACTGAAGAAGGTTGATACAGTTGAAACTAGGAATGCTGGAATAAAATACTTGATATTTATGAGATCCTGTGCTGTTTTTCACCACTGTGGATAAGTGCTGGCTGTTCGAGTTTGTATCTCTGGATATTTTTGTTATGCACCTGGCTTTAGTTGCATGGAAATCTGTATTCTAGTTATATGGGCATTATTCACACTGTTGGCTCCGCTAGGTGGTGTTAGTGGAGTGAGACTATATAGACAGTGAATATGTATGCCCATTTATTATGATTTGCCATACAGCATCGTTTTTTTTTTTGAAACACCATGATTATATTTTATGTTTGGGGTTCATTGGACTTTATGTGATATTACACAGGGCCAGTGCTGGATTATATTATAGATGTCAATAGTCATCCCATAATATACTTTATATGATTATTTTGGGATGGTGGTGTTTGGTTTAAGACTGCCAAGATTTTGGAGCATAAGAACTTCGAGAGACTGAAGGAAGGGCGATTATTGATTTATAGATTGACTATTTGATTGCTCTTTTGAAAATAGTTTGTGCACATGACCCAATTCTACTTTTATTAACAACAAAAAGCTTACTGAAGTTGAACTATTGAAGTAAAGTAAGCTTCTTGCTTGTTTTTTGAAGATATATGTTTTGATTCCACCCCCGGAGTATCTTGGGTAAATGGTGTTTTCCAAAGACATACTGGGCCATTTTACTGTTGTGTTTTTCTGCTGAAGTGCTGCTTGGCTTGGTTAATAGAATACTAACTTGTCCGTAACACGAATTTAGTTATATCTTGTATTTTTGAACTGTGGATTTAACCATCAAAGATGGATTTGGGACAGTTGCTGAAGGGATTAACAGCTGATAAGAATGACACAGATGTGCTTGAACTGAGCCCATAAAAAGAATGGGCAGCTACTGTTTTATCATCTGCTACATGCAGTGAATTGTTTAAACAATTGTCAATCGTGATTAAAGAATTACGATTGAATGGTTAGCACTTGAAGCTTTTTAATGCTTATTCTGTTAAAAGCTTTTGCCCTAGGGGGTTAAGCGGCCATTTAAATCCCTTAGATAAGGGGTTGGAAGAACAGCGTATGCAGTGATGACAAGAAGCTTAACAGTCTGCCTCTATGCTTTTTGTAAATATATTGTTATCTTTTTATGAAAGGCAAATATATCACTTGGTTGATGGGGTTAAGCAGTGTTATGAAGGATTAAAGAAGTTTGAACAACAGGCAGAATATGGGAAATGGATTGATTCATTGACTAAAAATGGGTCTATATTATAAACTCGAAAGATGTAAACATCGAACGCATATAGATCGACACATAAGGAGTGCTCTGCCATTACAGCGAAACACATATTCACTGAAAGTGGAAACACTGAATGTGTTTTTTAGCCAACAGCAGGATCCTAGGGATAAGGAAATATATCCTTTTTCCCACTGTAGTGTAGTCTCGGAGTTGGTATATTTAAGTAGGGGGGTGTGGAGGTCCTCCACATGGGGTTGCAAGGGGCTTGTCCCCCCCTGCAAAAGTTTTTTATTTTAATTTTAGTGATTTAATTTTAGTATGCCTACATGGCGCTGTTGGTTAAGGAAACACATTTGGTGTTTCCACTTTTGGTGAATACATGTTTTGCTGTAATGGTAGATCGCTCTTTATGTGTTGATCTATATGCATTCGATGTTTATGTCTTTTGGCTTTATAATATAGACCCTAAAAATGTGCTTATGGTGGGACAGGAATAAAAAACTAGGATGCTTAAGCAGTTTTCCTAGGGATTCTAAAGATAATGAGAGTGGTAGGCAATTTAATATGAAAAAGGTTGTTATGTTTGCCAACACTAAGGAGCAGCCTTTTGTTAAGCAGGGTAAAAGACACACATCTATTTTAAAGAGGACTGATAGTGGAACGGAAACTACGGCTGAAGAGTTTTCTTCAGTCACAGAGACAGGTTTAGAGGTTTTGTCATCTTCTCCTGCTCCTAAAAATAAGTTTTGAGATACCCCTTTACTACAGCTGATGGTGGCCAAGTAATTGTAAATAGGAATTTTCATAATAGTTTATCTGTGTCTTTGTCATCTGCTGAATTTGAGTTATTAAATAAAGGTTTGGTTTTTTTTTCCCATGTTATGTGATATCAGAGGATGTATTTGCTCATTATATCATTGCTTTTTGTAGACCGCTCTATTTAAAACTGTATTTCTGTGATAAACAATGTAATGATGAAACACCTTTGGGATTTAGATTTCTGCCCTCCACTTCTGTGCCCCTGAGTAATAAATTTGTGGGCAGTTTTCAGCAACAACTCTTGAAAGAACTACATTTTACATAAAATGTTCGTTCAACTATAAAGAAACATAATTTATGTAAGGTGGAATGGCAGGCTATTAAAAGTTTGGCTTCAAATAAACATTTAGTTATTATCAAAGCAGATAAATGGGACACAGTGGTATTGTGGAATTGGGACATATACTATGCTGAAGCCCAAAAGCAGTTGCCTGGCCATCGTTTTTATCATAGAATGTATTTGGATCCAACATCAATCTGTGCTGCTATTACTTAGATTTTTAGCAAATGTTTCTCTGTAATTTCTCTGTGGAGCTTTTTTCCCTGGGCCTCAGCTGAAAAAGGACTTTGTGTCCAGTCAGACTTTCCTGGTAAACAAATACAAATAAAAAAATAAATAATTAAATTCTAAACTTAAAATTGAAACAGACATTTGTTTGAAATTGGCCACTGAAGAAGGAATAATTTGTAATGATACCTTTCATTAGTTATTGGTACATGATCCATTAAGACAATACTTTTACTTGCTGCTGAAGAGTCATAAAAATTCAGATTGTCCACATGGGTGGCCCATTGTTTTGGGTAAAGGGTCATTGACTGAACCATTATCTGAATTTCTTTCCTATCATCTTAAACCTTTACTGAGTATGGTCTGTTTTAGAATTCAGGATACCACTGAATTCTTAACCACTATAGAACAAATGCAGTTGGATCATGGTTGTTTTTTATGCACTCTAGATGTTAAGGACTTATATACAAACATTCCTCACTGGGAGGGCCTGATGGCCTTGGAATATTGGTTAAATTGGGCCTCTGTATAGAGCCCAGGTTTTTGACACACTTTTGTTATGTTTGACAGAACATGTGTTGACTAAAAATGTGATTTATTTTAAAGACAAATGTTATTTACAGCTGAGTACGGATATGAGTGTGTCATTTGCACTGATTTATGCAGACCTCTTTATCAGCTATATTGAAGAAGAGCTTTTATATGATGAGCCCCACAACATCTATTTAGAATCCATGCACATTTGGAGAAGATATTTAGATGATTGCTGGATCATCTGGAGGTCAGATATTTCATATTTATTGGAATTTGTTGAATATCTAAATGACAAAAAATGGGGTATTTAGTTTAGTATACATCACAATCCTAGACAAATTACTTTTCTGGATGTGACGGTCCACTGTTAAAGAGGATGGGACATTGAATAGTGAAATCTTCAGGAAATTTCCCGAGGTGAACACCCTCTTGCACTTGAATTGTTGTCATATCCATCATGTGATAATTAATATACCTAAAGCTCAGTTTTTAAGGTTAAAAATAATTTGTTCTTCTGAACTGGTATATAATAATGAGGCACAAGGTATGGTCAAGAGGTTTTGTGATAGGGATATAGGCAAAAAGATACTATGGCGATTTGTGATTCTGCAAAAATGTGGATACAGTACATTTATTAAAAGATCATGCTAGGAATGGTCTAAAAGGGCCAGTCAGGTTTACTACTTGTTTTGGGAGCAATATGTTTTTTTTTTTTTAAGGATAATGTCCAAAAACACTGGAACACTCTTATTCGGTGGCCAGTTAAAAAATATGCTATCAGCTGGATGCCTTTTTTCTTTTAGAAGGGGCAAGATCCTGGGAAGATGGTTCAGCCATTACAAAAGATGTGATGTTATTAGTCAGTCTTTGGGTCAATTGATCTTGGAGGGCATTGTGATTAAAGGTTGCCAGCCCTGTGGTCATTGTAGTTTTTGTAAATATATTTCTAAGACTTAATGTTTTTTGTCATGTAATACATCTAAAGTGTACCAGTTAAGAATTTTTGGGAATTGTGACACAGATTGTGTTATATATTTCTCAACATTTAGCTGTTCGGCTTTTTACGTGGGGGAGACCTTATCTCCTTTAAAGCTTAGAATTTCAGATCTTCTTAGCAATATTAGATGTGCTATAGTGACAAATGCTTTATTTAAACATACACTATATAACAAAACAGTGAGTTTTAAATTTAGAATTAAAGATAAAATTGTATTAGATAGTGGTTATATGGGGGGTTGGCATAGCATTTTGAACAAAAAAGAAAAGGGTTGGACATCCTTTACTGTTGACCAGGACCGCAATCTGTTTTGTGATTTGTGAGGAAGTGTTTGGTTACAACCTTTGGGTTTTAGATTAATGCCCTCCACATTTGTGCCCCCGAGTAATAAATTTGTGGGCAGTTTTCAGCAACAACTGTTGAAAGAACTACATTTTACATATAATGCTCATTCAGCTATAAGTAAACATAATTTAAGTAAGGTGGAATGGCAGAGTATTAAAAGTTTGGCTTTAAATAAACATTTAGTTATTAGCAAAGCAAATAAAGGGGGCACAGTGGTATTGTGCTATTGGGCCATGTACTCTGCTGAAGCCCAAAAGCAGCTGACTGACCATCATTATTATTAAAGAATGTATTTGAATCCAACTTCTAAACTTAAAATTGAGACAGATTTTGTTTTTAAATTGACCGCTGTGGAAGGTATCATTTCTAATGCTACCTTTCATCAGTTATTGGTATGTGATCCATTAAGACAATACTTTTACTTGCTGCAGAAGAGTCATACAAATTTTGAGTGTCCACCTGGGAGGCCCATTGTTTTGGATAAAGGGTCATTGATTGAATGAACCATTATCTAAATTTCTTTCACATCATCTTAAACCTTTACTGAGTATGGTCTGTTCTAGAATTCAGGAAACCACTGAATTCTTGACTATTATAGAACAAATGCAATTGGATCATGGTTGTTTTTTTCTGCACTCTAGATGTTAAGGCCTTATATACGAACATTCCTCACTGGGCGGGCCTGATGGCCTTGGAATATTGGTTAAATTGGGCCTCTGTATATTGCCCAGTTTTTAACACACTTTTGTTATGTTTGACAGAACATGTGTTGAATAACAATGTGATTTATTTTAAAGATAAATGTTATTTACAGCTGAGGGGTACGGCTATGAGTGCATCATTTGCACTGATTTATGCAGACCTCTTTATCTGCTTTATTGAAGAAGAGCTTTTTTATGATGAGGCCCATAACATCTATTTAGAATCCATGCACATCTGGAGATGATATTTAGATAATTGCTGGATGCTCTGGAGGTAAGATATGTCATATTTATTGCAATTTGTTGAATACCTAAATGACAACAAATTGAGTATTCAGTTTAGTATACATCACAACCCTAGAGAAATTACTTTTCTGGATGCGATGGTCACTGGTAAAGAGGATGGGACATTGAATAGTCAACTCTTCAGGAAATATCCCCAGGTGAACACCATCTTGCACGTGAATAGTTGTCATCCCCATCATGTGATAAGTAATATACCTACACCTCAGTTTTTAAGGTTAAAAGGAATTTGTTCTTCTGAGTTGGTATATAGTAATGAAGAACGAGATATGGTTAAGAGGTTTTGTGATGGGGATATAAGCAAGCAAATATTATGGAGATTGGTGATTCAGTAAAAAATGTGGATATAGTTCATTTATTAAAATATAGAGCTAGGAATTGTCCAAACGGACCACTCAAGTTTATGGGTCTATATCACGTAGTCGAAGTTTTATAACTTCGAACACTATATGGTCAAACCCATATGTTCAAAGTTGTAAAACTTCGATTACGTAAAAAAATGAATAAATAAAAATAACAAAAAGCTTACCTGATGGGTAAAAGTAGGGGTCAAGATCCCCTGCACCCCCACATGGAGGGGCTGCACCCCCGATCCCCTCACTCTTTAAATATACCAACTCCAAGATCACACTACAGTGCAGTAAAGAGAAATCTTCCCTTTCCACACTGTACTGCATTGAAGTACGGTCTCGGAGTTGGTATATTTAAAGAGTGGGGGGGTATAAGGGGTGCAGGGGGGCTTGCCCCCCTGCTTACAGACGTCAGGTAAGTTTTTTATTATTTTTATTTATTTTTGTTTACGTAATCAAAGTTTTACAACTTCGAACATATGGGTTCTACCGTATAGTCTTCGAAGTTAAAAAACTTAGACTATGTGATATAGACCCTAGGTTTACTACTAGTTTTGGAAGCAATATGGGTTTTTTTATTCTTGTCCAAAAAAATTAGAACACTCTTTTATTAGATGGCCGTTAAAAATATTCTATCAGCTAGAGGCCTTTTTTCTTTCAGAAGGGGCAAGATGCTGTGACAATAGTTTAAGAGGTGATGTTATTAATCAGTCTTTGGGTCAATTGACCTTGGAGGGCACTGTGATTATAGGTTGTCAGCCCTGTGTTCACTGTAGTTTTGTAAATATATTTCTAAGACTGAATGTTTTTTGTCATCTAATACATCTAAAGTGTACCCATTAAGAATTTTTGGGAATTGTGACACAGATTGGGTTATATATTTCTCAACATTTAGCTGTTCGGCTTTTTACGTGGGGGAGACCTTATCTCCTTTAAAGCTTAGAATTTCAGATCTTCTTAGCAATATTAGATGTGCTATAGTGACAAATGCTTTATTTAAACATACACTATATAACAAAACAGTGAGGTTTCAATTTAGAATTAAAGATAAAATTGTATTAGATAGTGGTTATGGGGGGGGGGGTTGGCATAGCATTTTGAACAAAAAAGAAAAGGGTTAGATTATTAGGTTAGGTGCTCTATTCTCCCTAGGTTGAAATGACTCTCTATAATTGACCAATCATTATTAAGGTGTTGCTGTTTAAGGGATGGTACGGTCTTGACTGTTAAGCACTGAAGAAGGCTCATATAGCCAGAAGTTGTATGCTGTAGATTTTGGAATGTTTAAATAAAATGCTTGATACTTGTGAAGACTGGTAGAGATGGGTGAAGGCTGCCAGCCTAGCCAGATAAAATTGTGCAGATAATTCTATAATTTGTAAATATGAATGTTGAACTTAAAACAATGTGGCAACATTGCCATCTGCTATAAAGATAGCTAAGTCAAGCATTTCTTGTTGGTCCTTTGAAATTAAAATTGTTTCATCATTGCCTTTGATGTTTTACAATTCAACTCTGGTCCGGCTAGATGAAGGCTTCCTGCCTATTGTTTTATGTCTAAAGTTAATGACCAAAATTTATATGTGGAATGTCCTTTATTGCTCTAAGTGTAAAAGAATGTAAATGCAGTTTCTGTCAGGCTGGGAACAGCAGGAAAGTGTGAAATGATGTAATGTTTTAGCAGCACTGCAGTTTCAATTTAAACTGTGAGAACCAGAGATTATTAAGCTTTTTTTGTCTGAACATCCAAATCACAGCCCTGCCTTATGCTCTCTTTATGTAAGTAGTATGTTAGAACTGTGTTTTCTTCTAGAAGTAGCCAGGAATTATAAAGATTAGACTAAGTGTTTTTCTGTGATGTCAGAACTGTACTACTGATTTATTTTAAGTATTTTTGTGTGATCTCTGAACTCTCTTGACTAGTACTGACTGTGTAGTAGAAAGTATTGTCTTGTGGTTTTAATTATTTATTATTAAATATTTTAAAACTTTTTTAACTGTGGCTGGTTTATGTAGAGATAAGTTAAACTCTAGAGTGCATTGCATATTTATAGAGTTTATTGTGCAAAGCCACTCTAATAAGCCTTGACTGATTTGTCTAACTTACCAATTGGATAATAATATTGCACAGTAATAATTGGACACCCTTTTAAGGGCCTTTGGGTAGCTGATAATATTAGCTGGGTGGTGGCAGTAATTACTACCATATAGTCTGAGTAAAAGGGGCACAGCTGGGGAACCTATGCCAGCCTTCCCCAGGAGTGTCTGTGTGGTTGTATAAACTTATCTCAAAGTGTGTGTGTCAGCTGCTTGGGCAGGGACACGAAGCACTGGTTGGACAGAGAAGGTGCTGGAGATTTTAGCTTGCCCAGCTAGGCTGAGATCTGGGCCTATAGCTGTGCCAGTGGAGAGTCTTATTGGGGACCTGGAGAGCAAGGGAGCGATCAGACCCAGACTGGCTATGATCTCTGTGTGCTCTTAAGGGAAATTGCACTTTACTGTGTGTATTTGTTATCCTTTCCAATCATATGAGACGCCCTCTCTGGTGTTAGTGGTGAGGATTGAGGCTCCTTGATTGCTGGGCCAGAGCACGGGCTTCACATATTAAGTGGTGGCAGTGGTGGGATATCCATCTCCCATTTGTGTTTGGCAGTGGTGGGATATCCGCATCACATATTAATTATTTGCCAAATACTAATTGGCTTGTAGTGGTGTGGGTAGAGTGAATCCTGTAGTTTGTGTACAGTGAGCTTTGAAGGTGTTTTGTACTCTAAAACAGCCACACAGTGAATACTCAGAGTTCAGATCACAATTATTTTATTTCTTTTGTTAGCTTAATTAGTCAGAGTGAGCAGGCAGCATGGCAGCAGAGGAGTATGGAAAGCTGATAAGGAGCCAGATGGCGAAGTGTGCCAGGTAAGGGGACTGGTGCTTGGAAACCTGACTAATGCAGACTTGATTGCAGCCTTGGTTACAGCTGCATCTGGAAACGGTAGCCAGGAGGACAATCAGACTGGCAGTGAATATATAATTCCCTGAGGGAATGGACAGCTCAACCTTTCTAAAGTGGACTTAAAAATCCAGCTGGAGCTAAAGATATTTGAGTTGGAGGCCAGGCATGTGGAATTAGAAGCAGATGAGAGACTGTGATGTTTGCAGGCTGAGCAGAATGAGAAACTGTTACATCTGCAAGCTGAGGAACAAGAACGGCAGAGGCAGCATGAGAAGTAGATGCTGACTATTCGCCAAAGTCATAGAGGTAATGGGGATGGGAGTAACTGGACCCCAGAAGCACAAAAGGTCAGTAAATTTCTTCTGCAGTTTAAAGAGGGGGATAGTTTCATTCATATCTTTGAGAGGGTATGTAAACAGTATGAAGTTGACCAAAGGCTCTGGTTATGGTTCCTGACCCCCTTACTTCATGATAAAGCTGTAACTGCATTAGCTAAAATGTCTGACATTGCATGTTTTGATTATATTGCTGTAAAAAATTGTCTTTTAGAACTGTTTAAGCTAACACCTGAAATGTATAAGAAAAAGTTTTGTGAGCATAGACACAAGGCAGATGAAAGTATGTGTGAATATGTTGCTGAATTGAGCACTTATTTCCATAGGTGGGTGAGTGGATGTCAGGTCACCACTTCTGAAGGGCTGGCAGACCTTTTGGTGAGGGAGCAAGCCCTTAGCACTTTGCCTGAGGACATGAGGATCTGGTTAGCTGATAGACAATGTGCTACTTCAGATGAGTTGGGGAAGGAAGGAGATCTATACCTAGCAAGCAGGGCATCCCTGAGCAAGAAGGGGACCCCCAGTGCTGCTCATGGGTTTAAAGGAACCCATGGTGGGCAGCACAGACTGCCCCAATAGAATCTGGCAGTAACAGGGGAAGCCACTAGTCCAGGTACGTGTCCAGGAGCTAGGGTTAAATGTTTTGAATGAAACCAGTGGCATCATTTGGCATGCAGGTGTCCATGGAGGCAAGGTGGGGAACAAAAGTTGAGGGAGCCAGCAAGTGAGAAAGACAAAATGTCAATAGTAGGTTGTCTTGAGTCAACAGGGGAACTAAACTACCATCCTGCAAATGTCCTGAGAGGGAAGGATTTGGATGATGCAGGACTATGTGGTTATGCAGTTACACCTGGTCAGGCTAGGAGAAAAGCATGTGGGTCTGGTAGCCTGGGGGAGACCCAGACAGACTGCATACTTGCAGCCAAGACTGCTGAGGTGGTTACTTCAGGGAGGGAGCTACTCTGTAGCAGTGAGAATGAATGTGAGCCACAGCTGCTTGTGGGTACTGATGTTCCCTTGGACGGAGTGACTGCAAAGGTAGAGGTGAGTAGTGGTACCCAGGCTGACAGTGAGGCACCACTGTCAGAGGATGCCAGACTGCCTGTAGAAGGGGAGCTGGGAAGGGTTACAAGGAGAGAGTTGAGACAGCCTCAGTTCTCAGACACTACATTGCAAGGCCTGAGACAGGTAGCTAGGGAGGCACCTGATTCTCAAGGGAAGGGGGAATCTGTATACTGGGACAAAGAGTTACTATACAGAGAATGGACCCCTGAGGGAGGGCTAGAAGGTGAGAGAGTTCATCAGTTGGTAGTGCTTAGAGCCTACCATCTGGTGCTTCCAGCAATAGCCCATGATATTTCCTTTGCAGGTCATATGGGCATAAAATGTACAAAGAGGTGTATTATGCAGAACTTCTATTGGCCTGGAGTTTCCAGAGATGTAACATAGTACTGTAGGACCTGCGAACAGTGCCAAAATGTAGGCAAGGCAGGAGACAAGGTGAGAACTCCTTTGAAGTCTTTGCCTGTGATTGAGGAGACATTTCAGTGGGTAGCTATGGATATTGTGGCTACTCTGAGTACCCCAAGTTCCACAGGGGAAAAGTATATCCTAGTGGTAGTGGATTATGCTACACGATACCTTGAGGCAGTGGCTTTGTCCTCCATTGAGGCAGAGAAGGAGGCAAATGCTTTGTTAGAAATTTTCAGCAGGGTAGGTTTCCCAAAAGAAATATTGTATGACACAGGTGCCAATTTCATGACAGACCTGCTGGCTTGTCTGTGGAAGTCCTGTGGGGTGAAGCACATGAAAACCACCTCCTACAATCCCCAGACTAATGGTCTTGTTGAGAGGTTAAACTCTACAATCAAGTCCATGCTACAGGCATTTGCAGATCAGTTTAAGAGGGAGTGGGACAAACATTTGCCCCATCTGTTGTTTTCTTACAGAGAGGTTCCCCAGGAATCCACAGGTTTTTCACACTTTGAGCTGCTGTATGGGCATAGGGTGAGGGGGCCTCTAGATTTAATTTGAGATGAGTGGGAAGGTGAGTGCGAGTCTCACAAGGAGTCTGTTGTGGAATACATCCTAAATCTCAGGACAAGGCTCAGGGAACTCATGGGCTTGGCCCAGGAGAACCTGGCAGAAGCCCAACAACAGAAAAAGGTGTGTATGACATGAATGCTCTAGCTAGAGAGTATGCTGTGGGGCAGCAGGTAATGGTTCTCATTCCTGTCAGACACAACAAGCTGCAAGCAGCTTGGGAGGGTCCCTACAAGGTGGTAAGAAAGGTAAGTGATGTTAACTACATGGTGGAACTGCTAGGCAGATGGCAGGGGCACAAATTGTACCATGTTAACATGATGAAACCTTACCATGATAGGGAGGCCCTTGTGCTGAGCATTTGCAGTGGATTGCAGGAGGAGTCTGAGGGAGATCTGGGGACTGATCTCCTCAGTGAGGCTCGGGCTGTCACCTCGGTGGAAGGGGCAGCAATGACCCAGCAGCTATCTTTTACCAAGGTTCAAGAAATCTGAGTAGTGTTGCAGGAATTTGGGGGCATGTTCACTGAGAAACCAGGGTGCACCCACCTAGTGCAGAACCAGGTGGATACAGGACCCCAAAGGCCTATTAGGCAGGCTCCTTATAGGGAGCCTGAGAAAGTCAGACAGACCCTGAGGGTGGAGGTAAAGGAGATGTTAGTACTAGGGGTTATTCAAGAGTCCAACAGTCTCTGGGCCTCCCCAGTGGTGCTGGTGCCAAAGAAGGATGGCAGCACCAGGTTCTGTGTGGACTACAGGAACTTAAATAGTCACACAGAGATGGATGCTTACCCCATGCCTAGGACAGATGAAGCCCTAGAAAAGCTGGGTGGGGCTAAGTATCTTGCAACCACTGATCTTACCAAGGGGTACTGGCAGTTGCCCTTGACTCCCAGTGCTAGATAGAAGTTAGCTTTGGTGACTCCTCTTGGCTTGTATGAGTTCACAAAGATGCCCTTTGGGATGAAGAATGCCCCAGCAACTTTCCAGAGGCTGGTAGATCATATCCTAGTAGGAGCTGGAGGGTTTGCCCTTGCTTATCTAGATGATATTGCCATCTACAGCCATTCATGGCCAGAGCACCTTCAGCATGTCAGGAAGGTGCTGGGCAGACTACAGAGGGTAGGGCTGACTATTAAGCCGAGCAAATGTCAGGTAGGTATTGCAGAGGTCTCCTACCTAGGACATAAAAAAGCAGGTGAGGGCATTTTTAGGGACAGCAGGGTACTACAGAATGTTAGTTGCCAGTTATAGTACCATCGCTACTCCCCTCACAGACCGGACAAGGAAGAACAGGCCAAATAAGGTAGTGTGGACCCCAGCATGTGAGCAGGCATTCCAGAAGCTTAAAGAAGCTTAGGGAAGACCCCCTGTGTTAGCCAGTCCAGATTACAGCAAATAATTTGTTGTGCAGGTGGAGGTGTCAAACCATGGGGTGCAGGCTGTACTTAGCCAGATTTCTTCAGAGGGAGAAGAGCCCCCAGTGGTTTATCTCAGTCATTGGCTCCAACCCAGGGAGGAATGCTATGCAGCTGTAGAAAAGGAATGTCTAGCCATAGTGTGGGCACTGCAAAAACTTCAGCCTTATCTGTATGGAAGGAAATTCACTATTATGACAGATCACAACCCTCTAACATGGTTAAACAGAGCCAGTCAGCAAAATGCCAAGTTGCTAAGATGGAGCCTGGGGTTGCAAGCATATGATATATCAGTGCAGCACCGCAGTGGGAGTAGCAATGCCAATGCAGATGGGCTCTCAACACAGGGGATGGGGTTGGTATACTCAGATAGATCTAACCCTCTCAAGTGGCGTTTCTCAAGAGTCACTTGAAAAACTAGCTTGAGTTCTCCATGGAGAGAAATGTAAAGACTGGTGGAGATGGGTGAAGGCTACCAGCCTAGCCAGATAGAATTGTGCAGATAGTTCTATAATTTATAAATATGAATGTTGAACTTAAAACAATGTGGCAACATTGCCATCTGCTGTAAAGAAAGCTAAGTCAAGCATTTCTTGTTGGTCCTTTGAAATTAAAATTATTTCACTACTGCCTTTGATATTTTACAATTCGGCTCCGGTACGGCTAGATGAAGGCTTCCTGCCTATTGTTTTAAGGCTAAAGTTAATGATAAGAATTTACATGTGGAATGTCCTTTATTGCTCTAAGTTTAAAAGAATGTAAATGCAGTTTCTGTCAGCCTGGAAACCCCAGGAAAGTGTGAAATGATGCAATGTTTTAGCAGAACTGCAGTTTCAATTTAAACAGTGAGAACCAGAGATTATTAAGCATTTTTGTCTGAACATCCAACTAACAGCACTGCCTTATGCTCTCTTTATGTAAGTAGCATGTTAGAACTGTGTTTTATTCTAGACGTAGCCAGGAATTATAAAGATTAGACTAAGTGTTTTTCTGTGATGTCAGAACTGTACTACTGATTTATTTTAAGTATTTCTGTGTGATCTCTGAAATCTCTTGACTAGCACTGACTGTGTAGTAGAAAGTATTGTCTTTTAATTATTTATTATTAAATATTTTAAAACCTTTTAACTGTGGCTGGTTTGTGTAGAGGTAAATTAAACTCTAGAGTACATTGCATATTTATATAGTTTATTGTACAACACCATTCTAATAAGTCTTGACTAATTAGTCACACTTACCAATTGGATAATAATATTGCATATAATAATTGGACACCCTTTTAAGGGCCTTTGGGTAGCTGATAATGTTAGATGGGTGGTGGCAGTAATTACTTTCATATAGTCTGGGTAAAAGGGGCACAGCTAGAGAACCTGTGCCAGCCTTCCCCAGGAGTGTCTGTGTGGCTGTATAAACTTATCTCAAAGTGGGTTCATAGGTAGGTACTAGGCTATCAGCCCTAGGGCCTATACAAGCCCAGCCAAAAAGGTACCCTGGCTTTTGCCACCCAAGAAAATTATTTTCCTGTGTCAGCTACTTGGGCAGGGACACGAAGCAAAGGTTGGCCAGAGAGGGTGCTGGAGATTTTAGCTTGACCAGCTAGGCTGAGATCTGGACCCTGTAGCTGTGCCAGTGTGGAGTCTTATTGGGGACCTGGGGAGCAGGGAAGTGACCAGTCCTGGACTGACTGTGATCTCTGTGTGCTCTTAAGGGAAATTGCACTTTACTGTGTGTATTTGTTATCCTTTCCTCTCATATGAGACGCCCTCTCTGGTGTTAGGGGTGAGGATTGGGGCTCCTTGATTGCTGGGCCAGGGCACAGGTGTCACAATACTCATTAGATGTTGTGCTGTTTTTCACCACTGTGGATGAGTGCTGGCTGTTTGAGTTTGTATCTGGATTTTGTTGTTGTGCACCTGGCCTCACTTGCATGAAAATCTATATTCTAGTTAGTAAATGACTCTTCTATACATATTGTGACATGAACACACACACACACACACACACACACATTTATAGTGCATTCTGTGCTCAAGTTTCTGAAACACTGAAAATTTTACCATCACATATGTTCATTTCTGAAATGAGTTGTGACTGAAAAAGGGTTGACTGACAACTCTCACTAACTATGAAAGAAATAACTAACACATTTAAAATATATTCCTGTTCATAAGGCATTAATAAAAGAGATTATGTTCTGGTTCCTATTAACCTGATACTTTTTGAAAAAATTGCAATTCAACAATAATTGCTTTGTATTATGATATTTTGTCACTATCTATTCAGCCATCCAGTGGCATTTAATAACCTTGTATTTTGGTAACATTGTAATCAAAGTGGCCACTTCTAATCTTATATATTAAATAAAGTATTGTGCAAACTTTGAATTAGCCATACAAATCAGGCCCCAGCACTTCTGATCTGTTACTTTATGTTATTGTAGGAATGCTTACCACACTCCTCTGGTAAATAGCATGTATTTATATTCCATTAAGCCTTTTTGTAGTTCTGTTGTACAATTACAGCTCAGTTATAATAGCCCTGTAATTCACTTCTTATATGCAGTAGAAAATAATAATAGTGAGGTAAGTTGGTTGTTATGCACACCCGCTCCAGGTGGCTTTTCTTGATAGTACTTTCAGCAATGAGCATAATGTTCATCCAGAGTCTCTGAACAACCTAACATCATTTATGCAAGCACTTGAACTTATAAATCTCACCTAAAATATTGTAGTGTGTGCAGAACAATAATTACAATGAATCTTAAAGGTAACTCTCTTTGGCACCTTTTTAACACAAGGAAAGTTGCTTAGCAAATTCATGTTATGCACCTGTCAGCGTTGTGGGTCTACTTCACTTCACCGAAATCCCATTTCACTGCCATTCATTTCACAGAGACCAAATCTGTTAAAGTTCAAATTACTGAAAATTAATTTCACTGAAATGTAAGCTATACACTTGATATGGAAGTGTGTAGAGTACTGTGAGGCAAGTAAAGAGTATATGCCCTCATCCCCACTATAGTGCGACCTGGAGTTAGTATATATACTTGGGGGTGGGGGGGGTGCGGCCCCTCACTTAGTTTTGTTTTATATTGTCTGGTTTCTGTTAAGAGGATAAATAAGTAGTTTTCAAGTTGTGGAAGGAGGTAGGTTTAGTTTTGTGAGTTTGTTTGTCTTTGGTTTCCCATTTAGTCTTGTGAAATGTAGCATTGTAAGCTGTCAGTGAAATGAGATTCAGTGAAATGAAGTTTTCAGTGTTGTGAACTTTAGGTGATTTGGTCTAAGTGAAATGAATTTCAGTGAAATGAGATTTCGGTGAAGTTAAGTAGACCCCAGTGTTGTTCATCTCTAGTCTCTTAATGTTGCCCACCACAGGTCAGCTACAAGAAATGAAAACAGATTTGAAAGTTGAAAATACCAGTCTTGCACATGCAACAACTCATGCATCTAGCTTTTACCATAGTCCATGCAAAATTAAACATAAAAAATAACAAGCCCCTTTGCACAATCTGCTACCTCTGAGATCACACAATATCAGGAAATGACATATTTCCCAGCCCCAGAAATTATGCACACTAGTTATATATACTAACTCTGAGATCACACAATATCAGGGAAAGGGCATATTCCTATCCCCAGTAATTATGCATGCTAGTTATGCATATTAATTCTGAGATCACACAATATCAGGAAAGGGCATAGTCCCCATCCCCAAGAATTGTGCACAAATGTCTACCATCTGCCTAATCAACCAAATTATGAAAGGTAGTACTTACATATTCAGTGCTCCCAAGTATATATATATATATACAATATAGAACCTTAAGTGGATATAGATATAGAATAGATATATATATATATATATATATATATATATATATATAGATATAATATAGAATCTTAAGTCAAATTGGCTTGCTTCAACGAGTGACAAAAGCCAGTACAGTAGATCAAAAATCAGCTGATTGAAAAGTAAGCTTTTTCACCAAGAAATCACAGTAAGATCAGGGTGTATGATACTTTCCCACTGTAGTGCAATCTCAGAATAGATATATGCATAATTAGCAGGCGTGTGGGTGGTACAGTCCCCTACCTGTGGGGTACAGGGGTGTATCAATCTGCAAAAAACGTTTTTTTTTTTTATCCTTTATAGACGAATGTTTATGCTTTTGATGGAAAGTGGTTGATCATTATTGAGCTGACTATTTTCCATTTTGATAGAAGGTTACACTTTGATATATATCTATATCTATATATCTATATCTTTTATATATATGTATGCAGTCACTTTTATCAGGAAACACATTTGTCGACATCTGTAACAGTTTGACTAAACGGATGGTCGACACCTGTGAAATTTCAAGGCTGGGGATTTTGCCTCCTCCAGAGAATTGTGTAGTCTCAGAATTAGAGTTAGAATATAAAATGAGCAGGGTGTAAGTGGGGTACAGGGCCCTCATCCCTGCAAAAAAAAAAAGAAAATGTTTTCTTTTACCTTTTGACTGATTTTTGCATGCACCAAGATTGATGCTTGGCACGTGTAGTAGCATGTTGATGTGAATAATGTCAGTCATTTGGTGTTGACATTATTCACGCCGATGATTGTGCCATTCAATAAAGTTAAGCAAGTCCACGCACATATCAAAACAAAGTAGTCACAGGAGACAGCTTGCTAGTTTGAAGCCCATGTATATTTGCAACAGATACATTTCAGAAGATCTGAACTCTCTCAACTCAGGGCTGGCATGACCAGACAGGAGGAGATGGTAACCACACACACAACAAACCCAGTCCCACATAGACCTACCACAACTGCAAACCAAACACATAAAAACACAAAGACATACTCGGAGACTCTAATAAAAAACTTACCAAAACAACAGAGGCTCCCAAAGCAGACATCCAAAAATCCACCACCTCAAAACAAAACACATGCAACACATACTTCAATAAATCAGCGTGTCAATCAATCACAGCCGTTAAGGCCAAACACCATGCCTGATACACTAGTAATAGGCGACTCTATAGTCAGACACACTGATGTCCCGCTTACCAGGCTGAACAAGGAGAGGGTGACTGTGAGCTGCCTACTGGGAGCTAGGATCCGCCACATAACACACGCACTCAGGTCACTCCAAAGCAAGTACAAATATGACTCCGTCATTGTCCATGCTGGCGTGAATGACCTGAGACGTACCTCCCTGGACTACATGAAAAGACACATAGAGGAGCTCTCTGATTATGTAGCCCAGACTGGTATGACCCTGACCCTGAGCAGCATCTTGCCCTCACCAAGAATAATGCCACAATACAAAGACAAGATGATTAGCTTTAATAATTGGCTCAAGTACTGGTGTCATTCTAAGGGGATCCAATGTCTGTCTGCCTGGGATGACATGTTGGACAAGCCACGCTGCTTCGCAAGGGACGGCTTGCACCTGTCACCACTGGGCTTCCGGATTTTGGCTAAGGCTCTTGCCACCCCCATAGTGCCTTTTTTAGGCAAGGCTCAAAAGACAAACCCACCTCCTTAGAAAACAAAAATGGAAAAAAACTAAGGGTAATGCTGCTCAACGCCAGAAGTCTAAATCTCAAGATGCAGGCACTCAATGCACTCCTCAGTATGGAGAACATTGACGTCTGTGCAGTAACTGAAACCTGGTTCAAGGCTCCTGAGAGCACCCCAGCACTACCAGGCTATACCTCGTATCATGCTTTTTGGCCCCAAAACCCAGGCCGAACCACAAAGGGAGGAGTGTCCATATTCATCAAGGACACCCACACCTCCAGGTTAGTAGCAACACATGAAGCATCAGAGACCATACAGGTGCAACTAACCATAGGCAAAACTGCTATACAACTGGTAGCATGTTACAGACCACCCTCCCAATCTCAGGAACCCCACTCAGCCTTCCTGAAGACGTTGGAGGATATGAATGTATCACAAAATACCATCATACTGGGAGACTTCAACTACCCAAACATAGATTGGGTACATTATTCTAGCCCTAACACCCTAGCCCAAAGGTTCCTGGAATTCATAAATTCAAATGCATTGGAACAACTAGTCACCTCTCCACTAGGGGAGATAATATACTAGACCTGATCATCACAAACATGGGGACAAAATGCTCCACACCGGAGGTATACCCCTCACTAGTGAGATCTGACCACAAACTAATCGCCCTGGATATACATATCCCACCTCCACCCCCAACACAAAAGACCACAGTGAAAAACTTCTCAAAAGCAGACTTCACTCTTCTTAAGACTGAGATGGTATCCTTTAAGCCCACTGGGCCAGTGGATACCACATCCCACAATGCCAAATCCTTCACAAATGCCTTCTATGGACATCTCCAAGAATGCATGGATCATGCAATCCCAAATAAATCCAAGCCCCTCTCCACCAAAGGCAAGCGTCCTGTCTGGTGGACCTCAGCCATTAACAAATTGTATAACAAAAGAAGGAAGCTACTGCATGACAGAGCATAATCCCATAAAGGGAACACATCTCTGATCAACACTAGCAGAAAACTACGTTCTCTCATAAAAACATCCAAGGCCAACTTTGAGAGAAAAATCGCTAAGGACACTAAAGATAACCACAAAGCCTTCTTCAGCTATGTTAGAAACCTGGGCGGAAACCCTCAGATATGCTCAGAGTTAGTTCACAACAACAAAAAATACACTGAACCCACAGATATTGCCAACATTCTGGCTGACAGGTTCAGTGCAAATTTCTCCCCTCCCTCACCCCCAAAAGAAGAAATACTTATCCCAGCTGAATGTAATCTCCCTGTCATCTCAGATGTCCAAGTGAGAACCACCCTCAGCAAAGCTAAAAACACAGAATCAATGGGACCTGACGGTATCCCAGGTTGCGTGCTACGTGAACTCCAAGAGGAGCTAAACCCGCACATAAAAATGCTATTTAACCTTAGCCTTACTACAGGATATGTACCTGAACACTGGCGTACAGCAACAGTGGTGCCACTCCACAAAGGGGGTACCTCTACAGACACTGGGAACTACCGCCCCATAAGCTTAACCAGCCTGGTCTGCAAAGCTATGGAAAGAATCATTATGGAACTCATAAACAGAGACATTGGGGACCTACAGACACTTGACCCCACCCAGTTCGGCTTTGTAAAGGGCAAATCCTGCCTTTTGAACCTGATTGACTTTTTTGAAACAGTCACTAGAGCCATTGATGAGGGCAAAGCAGTCCATACAGCCTACCTGGACTTGGCTAAGGCCTTCGACAGAATACCCCACTCAGACATCATAGATAAGCTCAACAGCTTAAACGTAAATCCTTATGTCACTAGATGGGTTGCAAACTGGCTAAAGGACAGAACCCATAAAGTTAAAATCGCTGGAGCTATGTCAGACTCAAAGCCAGTCACAAGTGGTGTCCCACGGGGATCTGTCCTGGGACCCCTCTTGTTCGGCATTTATTTCTCAGATGTTAAAGCAAACATGGGAGGGTTGTGGCTGACAAAGTTCGCAGATGACTGCAAACTAGGCGCCATAGTCGATACACCAGCGGACACATACATCCTACAAAAAGGCCTCATAGAAATGGACAACTGGTGCCGGAGTCATGGCCTTAAACTAAATGCCAAAAAATGTATAGTCATCCCCTTTGGGAAAAACAAAGTACCCACAAATTATCACATAGGCAGCAACCCACTGAGTACAGAAAAAGTAATCAGAGACTTAGGGACCCAAGTCGACAGCGACCTCTCATTTGACACCCACGTTGCCAAAGTGGTTAGAAAAACATTCTACTTTGCACACCTTATCATGAAGGGATTCACATCCAGATCCAAGGATGTCATTGTACCCCTATACTCCTCCTTCATCAGACCCATGATTGAGTACAATGCCCCATTTGGTATGTACCTCACCCGGCATTTGCAACAGCTGGAGAGACCACAAAAGTACCTCACCAAGAGGATCAAGGGTCTCCAACATATGTCTTATTCTGCCAGACTAAAGAAACTCCAGCTCTATTCAGTAGCATACCGCCTGCTCAGAGGTGATCTCTGCCTGACATACAAGGCCATGTCCAATCAGGAACTGATGGACATGCTCCACCTCAAAAAATCCAAATCCATCAGGACCACAAGAGCAAAAGACTTAAACCTCGGCACAAGTATGAATAGGACATGCTGGAGGGATAGATTCATAACCCAGAGGCTTCCCATGCTCTGGAACAAGATCCCAGTTCATGTTAGGCAGAGCCCCTCACTGACTCTCTTCAAGAGAAATCTTGATTAGTGGATGGGAGATCGTAAGTTTACCCCAGGGGTCACATCTGTGTCACTACTAGACAGGGGCACAGTAAACTAATTCTATTATATAAGGGGACCTTCACTGTGTCACTACTAGACAGAGGCACAGTATTCTAAATCTATTCTGTGCATTTTTGTACCATTTCATGGGGTGGCGAAAGCCACATCACTATGGCTAGGCTTACAAATGCTCCAGGGCAGATAGCCTAGTACTAAACTATGAAACTATGAAAAAAGGGAAATGCAGTTCATGACAGTTTAGTCTGCAATCAAAATAAAATTTCCATACAGTTTCTTGCTTTAATACTTCAAATTAAAAACAATATTTTTTGCATTCAAATATATCCCCTTATAGACAGGAGTCTGGTGCAGTAGCTAGTAAAATAATTGAACAGCTCATACAGTGACATCACAACAACAGAGCAAGCTCTCATTTCAATTCAAACATCACCAGCAGACCAAAATATATTATCCTTAAGCAGAGGGAGAGTGTCCAGCTGGCTTCCTTTCCAAAGTGTTAATCTCCCTTACTTCTCGGGGATAACTTCATGATAAGCTTTTTTTTTTCCTTTGTGGTATGTGTTACTCTTTCTAGTGCTCTCTGAGGACATTTGAGACCTAAAACATACATATCCTCTCTGTACCAGGCCACTGCACATTATTTTTTCCTGGTTTTAGCTGTCCTTAATTAACTCCAATCTCCTTCTGTTTTTAGAATAGTATTTTTAAAGGGTCCATCAGCCACTTTGCTGCCAGACCCTTCTGAGCTAGTATGTTTAAAGAGATGACACAGCACTATACTAGGTGAACCTTCCCTCCATGCAAAACTTCTTGAAAAAGCCTCAAAATATGTATGCCAGAATAGCTGAACTGCATTAAGATGGCTGTTGTCCAAATGACACATGCTTTTAAAGCTGAAAGGCTGTAGAGACAGTGCCCACTGAAAGAGTTTGACCTGATATTCTTGTGTTAGAATAACCATTAAAGCGGAGCATGATCCTTTTTTGCTGGATTGTTTGGATCCCCCCCATAGCTGATCATTAGCTGTCACCAGTCCCTCTCCTTCTTTATCAGGGTGTAGATTCAATACAGCCTATATGATGTGCTGAGACCATGTGCATGTTGCATGACAGAGTACTGATTTGTATTCAGTAAGTGGCTCTACATGCCATGTAGAGCCTCACAAATCCAGTAAACATTGTGGCATGCTATTTACAGCATAAGCAGCTGAACTGTATTTTAATTAACCAATCCATAATGGAGGAGCTGTTCATCAAGCTATAAGGCAATCATGTAGCCTCAGTGCAGGTTTTGGACTCTAATTCCAATGCCTACTGGAATACAGCCATGGAAACTAATCCACATAGAAAGAATGTTAGGGGCTGCTTTTGCTCTTCTGCATGTGTTTATGCAACAGGTCCAGTTCTGTGCTGCTGCTGCTGCTAATAGACCTCAGCCAAGAAGGAGTAGGTTGTTTAGACCCCCATTCAACTTTTTATGGTCTGCATGAGGTGGAAATAGTAGAGTGCTAAAGGGTTGATAGAGACATGCTACTGGAACTCTGCAACCTCTGTTGTTCCCAACTGAAAGCAAGGACAAACTGAAGGGAATTAATACATGTGGAAACTAAGGTATGTGTATCACTTAGAATATTAGCTATAGTAACCTTCCCAAGACCAACAGGGAATATGCTGGGAGTGTCACAGGCATCAGCATCTAGGATCCTACATCAGTTCCTGAATGCTTCATGCCAGTGGCTACATATGTTTTCCTCATATACCCAAGGACAGATCTACAACTATGCAGGATTTCTCCCCTGTAGCACACTTCCTTGAAGTCTTGGGTGCCATAGACTGCAAGCACATTGAGATCAAAGCACCACCCATGGAACAGTGAAGGGTCTACATAAACAGAAAGGACTTCCACTCCACTAATTGCCAGGTCATGTGTAATGCTAAGGAAATCATGCTGAATGTTTGTGCTGGCAACGTCGGTAGTTACCACTACTCCCATTTCTAGCACAACTTTCAACTCTACCAGAGGTTTGCCAGTGGGGATATCCCACACGGTTATTTATTAGGTGATGCAGGGTATGCACACCATGTCTGATGACACCTATCAGAAATGTACACACCCACAGAACAGTGCTATAATGAGGCACATGCTCAAACAAAAATATCACAGAGTGTGTGTTTGGGCTGCTGAAGTCATTGTTCTGGTTCCCAGATACATAAGGGGGAGCTCTACAGTACCATCCCCGTACTTGTGCTGAAATGTTTACTGTCTGTACTATCCTTCACAATAGTATCCAGAGAAAACTGCTTCAGCGGGAACACTAATGAGAAGGGGCATGCATCCCACCACCAATAGCAAGATTGCAACAGCCACACACAGGTGAGGAGTCAGAAGGGGGAACCACCAGCCGCTGTGAGTGTTAGTAAATGTAGGCATGCACAATATGCCCTTCCCCTGGTCAAGAGGCAATGGACAGCATACATGCTCACCACTTAAGGGGGTACAACTTTCATCCTATGCACATGCATACAGTAAAATGGATGCCAGGAAATGCCCACAACCTTTACTTACTCATGTAATGGCTGTGTACTGTTAGCATCACACAGAGTCAGCCACAAATAACAACAGTTGAAACTGCAGGACTATCAAGATAAGTGTTAAACCTGGAATAGGAAAATTAATGGTTAAGAACACACATGAATGGCATATCCTTGCATACTGTTACATGCTAAGTAGAAGGTGTGTGAGCTTTACAGCAATGACGTCACTATGTGATAGGACTGACTAATGTCAATTGATGTGTGCTCTTTATCAACTAATAGGCCTCATGCAGCAAAGATACACACAATACAAAAACCTGTAAGAAAGCAGTACAATTTTCAGAAGAGCATCACAAACACATATAACTAAGCATTCAGTCAGATATGCAACCTGTGCATTAGACTAGAGACTTTAATGTATCCCCGAATCCAGAAAATCAAGGAGATGGCACAGTTATCATTATTTGCACAGGGTGCTGTTTGGGGAACAGAAGGCCAAGGCTGACATGAAAGGCAGGAACTGTTCATTAGGTGTCAGTGGGGGCTCAGCAGCAGCCTACCCCCATAGCCAGCTGTTCATGGACAACTGTAGCTGCTCTCCTCTGGGCTAATGAAATCATATCAGTGGCCCTATGATGCACCTGATGATAAGTCCTGGAGTGACCTCCTCCTGCATTGACATGATTCACTAACTGGTTCCAAATCTGCATTCTGGCAGCCATATCCAATGTCCTCTCTCAAGTAGAAAGGCACAATGGTGCCTGAATGCCTGCACCACTACATCATTTTCAGAATCACTGAAAGTGGGTTATATGGATTTGTACACTTGTGTGCCATAATCCTATGTGACATAAAACGGAAAAGGATACAACACATTAATATCACCTAACTAAATTCCTGCTAATATGCACATCTTTTTCAACATTAAGCATTGGAAACACACGTTTCAGTTATTAAAGTTGAAGGTTATGTCATTGTACCACATCACACTCAACACAAAGCAATGTTTGGTCCAAACCAAGGAATACCACTTTAGTAAAATATTATGTTTCCCACTGAAATAATGGGATGGCTGCACATTTTCAAGATAAAAGCACTTGAAACATGATTTGTTGTGGCAACACACAAATGGTAGGTGGCTCCCTACCCCCAAACAACAAACAAATGAAGGTTTGTAGAAACCAAGGAATACTACATAATTCTATTGGTATATATGCTTTCAACACAATTCTGACACTGTTTACACATTTACAACAGAACAGTCGATTTATGATTGCCCCTGGAGGGGTCCCTGGGCCATCTCAGAAGCATAACACCTATGTCACTGACACATGAATTACCATTTCTCTGCAACAACACAGAAGACTGTAAAATAAATAAAAAAATTAACAATAATACTTGTGATGAAAGTGAATAACTCATCTATCTGAAAAAATGCCAAAATACCTATGCCAACAGTAAAGTACAAGAAGTATATATAGATAAAAGATTAATTTTCTCCTGGATATATAAATAGATTTCTAACATGTTACAAAATCTAGGATGTACTCAAGCATACCTTATCAAAAAGAGAAATTTTCTCTGCAGATAAATCACCTTCAGAGAATAACAATCTTCTGTTTTGTTGAAATACACAAGTCTCCTCACTGTAAATTTCCCTAGCTATCCTGTTACCTTTTATATGTAGATTCTGGCCTTTGAGCACAGTGAATATGCAAATGAGGCGCAACATTTTTATTTCATGTAGCAAATGTAAACGTAGAGTAGGCTCTGCAAGACTGTTAGTTACTAATGGCTTGCAACTGTGATTGATTAGTGGAAAAGAGAAGGAAGACACAATTGCAATTCAGACTACCATACCTGCATTGGGTGTGTCACCCAGGATACACTTACAAAGTGTAGAAGTAACATTAGCAAGCTTTTAAATGGAACTAACCAGCACATGCATATCATTTTTTTAATTAATAGCCACACTCCCCTGTCATTGCTGAAAAATGTTTTTCACTGTCATGTATTTTCATCATAAATTTAAAGGACAATGAGAGAAAATGCATTATAGACTGCATGTCAGGGAACAGCACAGATAAGAGAAGACTGAAAATAATACAAAGAGAAGACAGAGCTGCATTGGGTCAAACAAATTCATAAATGGTTGTGTGATCACTCCTTGCACTAAATCTGTAAGCCACACATATACAAACAAATGACTGTGTTCAAGTGTATATGTCTTGTTAACAGTGTGGAGGAAATGTCACTTGCTTGTATACACATGATTTGCTTTCCTGCTACAAAGTTTTTTCTGTGTCAAAAAGAGATAAAATACTCCTAGTGTGTTTTATATGTTCATTAGTATTATAGTTCATAGGTTCATAGGTTCATAGGTGTGTACTAGGCTAATGGCCCTGGAGCCTTTACAAGCCCAGCCTATTGGATTACCCAACCTTGGTATCGTGCCATCCAACATTAGTTCTCAGTGCCTCTATCAAGTAGAGCCACTGGAGTGATCCCTGGAATGAATTTTCTATTTCCCATCCCCTCATCAAGATTTCTCTTGAAGAGGGCCAGTGAGGTACTCTGCTTGACATGTATGGGAAGTCTATTCCATAGCATGGGCAGTCTCTGGGGTATGAACCTGTCCCTCCAGCACGTTCTGTTGATTGTGGTAATGAGGTTGAGGTCTCTGAAGTGTGTGGTACAGAGGGATTTGGATTGTTTAGATGTAGCATTTCTAACAGAGCTGGATCAGACATGGTTTTGTAAGTCAAGCAGAGATTGCCTCTAAGTAGGCGATATGAGAGAGAGAATAGTTGAAGTTTTTTGAGTATGTCTATATAGGACAAGTGTTTAAGGCCTATGATCCTCTTTGTGAGGTACTTTTGTGGCGTCTCCAGTTGTTACAGGTGTCTAGTGAGGTACATACCAAATGGGGCATTGTACTCGATGACTGGCCTAATGTGGGAAGAGTAGAAGGAGACAATGACCTCTTTCTTCCTGGATGCAAAACCCTTAGTAATAATATGTGCCACATTGAAGGACTTTCTGACCACAGTGGCAATGTGGTGGTCAAAAGAGAGGTTGCTGTCAACCTGTGTTCCCAGATCTCTTGTAACACCATCTGTGTTCAGTGGACTACCATCAATGTGGTAATTCATGGGAACCGAGTTTTTCCCAAAGGGGATGATGACACATTTTTTTGGCATTGAGCTTAATGTCATGGTTCCGATACCAGTTATTGGTCTCAGTGAGGCCTTTCTGCAGGATGTCAACATCACTTGGGGAGTTAATAATAGCTCCCAACTTGTAGTCATCTGCGAACTTTGTCAGCCAGAGTCCCTTCATGTTGGACTGGACTTCAGAGAAGTAGATACCAAACAGGAGAGGACCCAGGAGAAAACCTTGTGGGACTACACTAGTGACTAGTCGGCAGTCAGACTTGGAGTCAGCTGCTTTCATCTTTCTATCTGTGAGCCAGTTTGCAACCCACCTAGTGATATAGGGGTTGATGCCTAGCTTAGTGAGTTTTTCTAGGATTCCTTAGTGGGGAATGCAAACAAAGGCCTTGGCTAGGTCAAGGAAGGCTGTATGAACCACCTTACCTTCATCCACAGCTCTGGTGACTGACTCAAAGAAGTTGACCAGGTTGAGGAGGCATGATCTACCCTTCACAAAACCAAACTGTGTGGGATCCAGAGTTTGCAGATTGCCTATATCCTTGTTTATTAGGTCCATGAGGATGCGTTCCATAGCTTGGCATATCAGACTCGTCAGGCTAATGGGGCTATAGTTCCCAGGGTCTGTAGTCACTCCTCCTTTGTGGAGAGGGATGACTGTAGCAGTGCACCATTCTTTATGGACAAAGCCTGAGGTGAGGCTGTGCTTGAACAGGGCATATAGATGCGGTGCCAGTTTACTCTGTAGTTCATGCAGAACACAACCAGGGATATTGTCAGGTCCCATAGAAACTGTATTCTTGACCTTGGACAGTGCTGTTTTAACCTGTGCAGTAGTAATAGTAATATTGTGTGCCTGGCAATCTACTGGTATTGTGATTAGTCTTTTGGGGGGGTGAGTGGGATAAAGTTGGCGCTGCATCTGTCAGCCAGTATATTGGCAATATCCATTGGCTCAGAATAGGAGGTACCATTGTGCAGTAACTCAGAGCAAATCTGGGTATCACCAGGGATATTCTTTACATAACTATAATAGGCCTTGTGGTTGTCTTTACTATCTGCAATTCTGTTTTCATAGCTAGCTTTGGAGGATTTGATGAGGGATCTCAACTTTTTGTTGAGGCTGACGAGGGAGTTTTTCCAGTCTTGGGACTTCACCTTATTCCGCATCAGTTTCTTCTTTCTGTTGTAGAGTTTGTTTATGGCAGGGGGCCACTAGATTGGCTTCCTTTTCTTGGAGGAGAGTGCCTTGGTTCTGTTGGGTATGGCAAGATCCATGCACTTGTGTATGTGTTTATACAGTGCATTGGTGTATGATTAGGTGATCATGTAACTATTCTTCATTTGCATGGGTGCCATGAAGTTTGGAGAAGTTTTTCATGGTGGCTACCTTTGCAGGGGTGGGGGGTTGAAGAGATCTGGATTTCCAAGGTGAGTAGTTTGTGGTCAGATCTAGCCAGGGAGGAGTTGACTATTGACATAGAGCAACGGTGACCCATGTTAGTAATGACCAGGTCAAGGATGTTGCTACCTCTAGTGGGAGTAAGAATGAGCTGGTCCAGGGCATTGGAATTAATGAATTCCAGGAAACGTTGAGCAAGTGTATTGGTACATGAGTAGTTTTCCCAGTTAATGGAAGGGTAGTTGAAGTCACCCAGCATGAGAGTGCTAGATTGGACCCTAATATTCTCCAGGTGCCTAGGAATGAGGAGTTAGAGTCTTGGGACATGGTTGAGGACCTATAGCAGGTTACAACCTGAATCACTGTCTTACCCAATGTTAGCTGCATCTGAAGTATCTATGATGCTTTATGTTGGGCTACCAGTTTGGATGTGTGCTGATCCTTTATGAATATGAAAACACCACCGCCTTTGGAACTTCGGTCCAAGTTCTGGGGCCGAAAGGTGTGGAATGGGTTATAGCCTGGTAGTGCAGGGGTGCTTTTTGCTGCTTTGAACCAGGACTCTGTTACACCACAAATGTCAGTGTTCTCTATTTTAAAGAGTGTTTCGAGGGAGTGCATTTTGAGATTTAGACTGCTAGCATTGAGCAGCATGACCATCAGATTGCATTTGTTTGTAGCTGTTATGGTGGTAACTTGGTCTTTGGAACACTGCCTAAAAAAGGCACTATAGGGGGTGGAAAGAGCCTTGGCCAGTATCTGGAAGCCCAGGGTGACAGATGCAGGCCATCTTTTGCAAAGCATCAAGGTCTGTCAATCATGTCATCCTAGGCAGACAGATACTGGATCCCTTTAGAATCACACTAGAATTTTAACCAGTTGTTAAAATCAATCATTTTCTGCTTGTACTGTGGTATCATTCTAGGTGATGGTAGGATGCTGCTCAGGGCTAGGGTCATACCTGCCTGGGCTACATAAAATCTGAGAGCTCTGCCATGTCTCTTCATGTAGTCCAGGGAGGTATGCCTCAGGTCATTCACACTCACATGTACAATGATAGAGTCATATTTGTACCTGTTTTTGGGGGACCTGAGTGCATGCTTTATGTGGTGGATCCTGCCACCTGCCAGGCAGCTGACTGTTACTTTCACCTTATTCAACCTAGTGAGTGGGACATCAGTGTGCCTCACTATCAAGTCATCTATGACTAGTGTGTTTGGCATGCTTGTTTGCCTTAGGTGCTTTGGTTGAGTGGCACACTGTTTAGGAGAGTTATGTGTCTCATGATTTGCGTTGTGTTGTGGTAGTCAAGTGCATTTCTGCTTTGGCGGTCTCTGTTGTTTGAGTAGATTTTTTTGAGAGCTTCCATGAAGGTGGTAGTGTCGTTTGTGTTTTTATATGAAGGCAGTGCTGGTGTGTGTTCTGAGGGTTTTTTTGTGTTCTGTGTGGTATAGTGCAAGTGTTGACCTTCTCCTCTTGACCAGCTATTTTGGTCTTGGCTGGAGAGAGCGTGGCTTCCAATCTGGATATATAAGTGCATCTCTCGCAAGTCTGAGTGTTGGGAGGTAAGAGAAGAGGGTTGTCAGTGTACATGAGGCAGTTGCTACATTGCCTCAGGATGCCCAAGTTCACCAGGTTAATAGAAGAAAGCACATGGAACTGACCTTTAAACGTGCCTGGAGGGGTGGGCATTAATAATAAGTACTGGACCTGGTTCTTTGTAGGACGTTTAGTGCTGGCAGCACTTTTGTGTGCTACAATAATTGCTCCAAGATGTCTGATAAAGTGCTAGACTAATAAGCTAGTAAAAGTGCAGGAGAGGAGAGAACTAGCAGATCTTAAGGGAAAAATTGAAGATCAGACTTTTTAGCACCGGTAATAGTTCATCCTAGATTAGCGGCGCTGCCCGTCGCCCAAACCCAAGCAAACAAGGGCTTTTAAAGCAGAAAGTTAAAAGAGATAGAAATGCTGCCCAAATGGCCAGTACGCTACAATTTTAGAGCTAGAAACCATTCCTCTTGTGGTAGATAGGCTACCTAATACTTACCACTCCCACTGATAAGCAAAAAAGCTTTGCCTCTTTCACAGAAAGGTCTGGGGAACTCAGAAACCACAATACAGTCTTAAATACAGCAAATCTATATCCAGATAATTCTAGTAACATGAAAAAGTTGGAAAACAAGCAAACAAGGTAGAACTTTCTTTTTTTTTTTTTTTTTTTTTTTTTTAGTTTTAGCAGAAAAAAACACTTAGAACAGTAATAAAATCACTTTAAACACAATGCAGGCTACCACACTTGAGTCTGTAGCTAAAATACATTAAATTCAGTTAAATTAACTGAAATTCAGTGAAAGATAACAAAGTGCCGTAAGCACAAAAGCACAAAGTACAATAAATGCAGTTAAATTAACTGAAATTCAATGAAAAATTACTTAGATAAAGTGCAGTGAGCACAAAAGCACAAACTACAATAAATGCAGTTACATTAAATGCAATTCAGTGAACAATGACTTAAAGTGCAGTAAGCAGGATATTGAAGCAAAACAGAGATACATTAAAGTTTCTCTTTCTCCTTTCTGTTGCTCTTGTAGTTCATAGGATGCCAAAACAAGGCCAAACTCATGCAAACACAGGCTTTTAAAGCAGAAAGTTAAAAGGGATAGAAATGCTGACCAAACAGCCAATAAGCTACAATTTCAGAGCTAGAAATGACTCCTCTTGTGGTAGATAGGCTACCTAGTGCTTGCCACTCCCATTGATAAGCAAAAAGGCTTTCTCTCTATCACAGAAAGGCCTGGGGAACTCAGAAACCACAGTCCTAAATACAACAAATCTGTATCCAGACTATTCTAGTAACAGAAAAAGGTGGGAAAACAAGCAAACAAACTAGAACTTTTTTTTTTTTAGTTTTAGCAGAGAAAAACACTTAGAACAGCTTCAAATGAACAAATGAATCAAAAGTTCAAATGAAGAGTTGTGTAAATATCTCTAACACGTTAAAAAGCATTTTGTAACTTTTTTCAGTATTCATATTTGCAAAGCATGGAACTTAATGCAAATATGGTGAAACATAGAAATATTTTAAATTTAATTAAAGTTGCCTTAAGAAGCACAATCCTGCTTAGCACCATTGCACAGTGGTTAGCAGCTTCTATGATATGGACAGTATAAATTAAAACAGTGAACTGTGTGTAGCACATCTGGTAAACATGTCAAAGCACCCAGCACATATGATTGGTAGACCATGGTTGAAGTCCTACATTTACTTTTTTATGATAAAAGTTAATAACCAGTTTTTAAAATAATAATGTATTTTGGCATATGCCTGTCTCAATTGTGCATTGCTCATCTATGTGAAAATACAGCATACTGACACAGACAAAAAAAGATACATTGAAACTTTCCAAAAAGATACATTGTTACGTGTTTCACCTTTCTTCTCACAAACATGGTTAGTGGAGTTGCACAACGGTCAACATGCATACACAACACCTGCAGTTCCACAATACCTGCAGACAATAAGGAGATATTGTCAATTTCAAAAGATGCATTGTTACATGTGTGATCTTCCAGTGCACAAATATGCTAAACAGTGTTGCCCAATGGTCAGTAAAGTAATGATAGTGAAAATGTACCTGCTGCCTACATTTCACTGGAACAACAGGTGCAAATTCATGTCCAAAATACTGGTAAGCCAGGATTCTTTGTCAGGTCGCATACACAACAAGGTTAACTGAAGTGTAGCATCACTCACACTTTAATATGTGTACATAATTAATGAACATGTCTGACAACCACGTTTTCTGTGGCAATTAAGAAAAAACACCTATGCTGAAAAATATGTATTCTCAATTTTATATAGGTTTGAATCAACCCAGCCACTGGGGATGCACAAGCCAGTGTATTTCCTAATGCCGGTCCCAAGCCTGGATAAATGGTGAAGGTTAGATCATGAAGGGCATCTGGTGTAAAATTTTTGCCAGAGCAAATATGCGGACAACAATACGGATTTCCATACCAGACCAGTTGAGGCCTGGGTTAACAATGGCCACCTCCAGTACTGTTAGCCAACAGGGTGTTGGTGGAAATTGGGCTACTGTGGGCTGAAGGAGAAGAAGAGGAGAAAGGCATGCCCTAGGCAGGAAGAGAGGAGGAAAGTTAGGAGTGTGGAAGTGAGGGTAGGAACTTTGAATGTTGGCAGTATGACTGGTAAAAGAAGAGAGCTACCTAATATGATGGAGAGAAGGAAGGTTGATACATTGTGCATGCAAGAGACCAGATGGAAGGGCAGTAAGGCCAGGTGTATCAGAGGCTGGTTCAGACTGGTCTACCATGGTGTCAATTGGAGGAGAAATGGGATGGGGATTATCCTGAAGGAACAGTATTGTCAAGAGTGTTTTGGAGGTGAAAAGAGTGCCACATAGAGTGATGTTTATAAAGCAGGAAATTGATGGTGTGATGATGAATGTTGTTAGTGCATATGCTCTGCAAGTTGGGTGTGCAATGGATGAGAAAGAAAAATTTTGGAGCTATTTAGATGAAGTGGTTGAGAGTGTACCCAAGGGTTAGAGAGTGGTGATTGGAGCAGGTTTCAATGAGCATGTTGCTGAAGGGAGCAGAGGGGATGAGGAGGTGATGGGTAGGTATGGTGTTAAGGAGAGGAATGTGGAAGGTCAGATGGTAGTGGATTTTGTGAAAAGGATGGACATGGTTGTGGTGAATTCATATTTTAAGATGGGGAGGAGCTAGGGTAACATAGAAGAGTGGAAGAAGATGCACACAGATGGATTATATCCTGTGCAGGCAAGCTGATCTAAAGGAGATTGGAGACTGCAAAGTGGTGACAGGGAAAGCATAGTTAGGAAGCATAGGATGGTAGTCTGTAGGATGATGTTGGTGATCAAGAAGAAGAGGAGGAAAGTGAGGGTAGTGCCACAAATCAAATGGTGGAAATTGAAACAGGATAACTATAATGTAGAGTTCAGAGAAAAGTTAAGACAGGCATTGGGTGACAGTGAGGAGTTACCAGATAGCTGGGCAGCCACAGCAGAGGTGGTAAGGGGTAAGGGAGACAGCTAGAGAGGTGCTTGTTGTGACATCTTGACAGAGGAAGGAGGCCAAAGAGACCTGGTGGTGGAAGTAGGAAGCACAGAAGAGTATAAAGTGGAAGAGGTTGGCAAAGAAGTGGGATTGTCAGACAGATGAAGATCATAGACAGAAGTGCAAGGAGATGAAGAGTATGGTGAACAGAGAGGTGACAAAGGCTAAGGAAAAGACATGGTGAGATGTATGAAAGGTTGGACACTAAGCAGGGAGAAAAGGACATGTACTGATTGGCTAGACACAGGGGTCAAGCTGGGAAAGATGTGCAGCAGGTTAGGGTGATAAAGGATAATGAGGGAAACATACTCACAAGTGAGGACAATGTGTTGAGCAGATGAAAAAAGTACTTTGAAAGGCTGATGAATGAAGAGAATGAGAGAGAGAGAGAGAGAGAGAAGGTTGGATGATGTGGGGATAGTGAATCAGGAAGTGCAATGGATTAACAAGGAGAAAGTAAATACAGCTATGAAGATGATGAAGAATGGAAAGGCTGTTGGTCCAGATAACATACCTGTGGAAGCATGGAGATGTTTAGGAGAGATGACAGTAGTTTTTAACCAGATTGTTTAATGGAATCTTGGAAAGTGAAAGGATGCCTGAGGAGTGAAGAAGAAGAAGTGTATTGGCACTGATGTTTAAGAATAAGGCTGATGTGCAAAGCTGTAGTAACTACAGAGGGATAAAGTTAACTACAGAAGGATAAAGTTAATCAGCCACAACATGAAGGTATGGGAAACAGCAGTTCAAGCTAGGTTAAGAAGGGAGGTGATGATTAATGAGCAGCAGTATGGTTTCATGCCAGAAAAGAGCACTACAGATGCAATGTTTGCTCTGAGGGTGTTGACAGAGAAGTATAGAGAAGGTCAGAAGAAGTTGCATTGTGTCTTTGTGGACTTAGAGAAGAAAGCATGTGAAAGCATGCCTAGAAAGGAGTTGTGGTATTGCATTTGGAAGTCAGGAGTGGCAGATAGGTATGTAAGAGTGGTACAGTATATGTACGAGGGCAGTGTGACAGTGGTAAGGTCTGTGGTAGGAATGACAGATGCGTTCAAGGTGGAAGTGGGATTACATCGAGTATCAGCTCTGAGACCTTTCTTATTTTCAATGGTGACAGACATGTTGACAGACAAGATCAGACAGGAGTCCCCCTGGACTATGATGTTTGGGGATGACATCACGATTTGTAGTGAGAGCAGGGAACAGGTAGAGGAGAACCTGAAGAGGTGGAGATATGTTCTAGAGAGGAGAGGAATGAAGGTCAGCAGGATTAAGACAGAATATACATATGTGAATGTGAGGGAGGACAGAGGAATGGTGAGGATGCAGGGAGTAGAGTTGGTGAAGGTGGATGAGTTTAAATACTTGGAATCAACAGTTCAGAGTAATGGTGACTGTGGAAGAGAGGTGAAGAAGAGAGTGCAGGCAGGGTGGAGTGGGTGGAGAAGAGTGGCAGGAGTGATTTGTTACAGGTGGGTACCAGTAAGAGTGAAAAAACTATGAGATGGTAATGAGACCAGTTATGTTATATGGGCTAGAGACAGTGGCACTGACAAAAAGACAGGAGGCAGAGCTGGAGGTGGCAGAGTTAAAAATGTTAAGATTTGCATTGGGTGTGACAGGGATAGACAGGATTACAAATGAGTATATTAGAAGGTCAGATCAGGTTGGACATTTTGGAGACAAAGCCAGAGAGGTGAGACTGCATTGGTTTGGACATGTGCTGAGGAGACATGCTGGGTATATTGGGAGAAGGATGCTAATGATGGAGCTGCCAGGTAAGAAGAAAAGAGGAAGGCATATGATAAGGTTTATGGATGTGGTGATAGAGTACGTGTAGATGGTTGGTCTGACAGAGCAAGATGCAGAGGACAGGAAGAAATGGAAACAGATTATCCACAGTGGCAACCCCTAAAGGGAGCAACCAAAGAAAAAGAAGAAGACAAGATGGGGTGTAGAGGAGTCCAGAATTTTCATTGCATTCCTTGTGAAGCACCACAGCCATAGGCAGCTGCAGAGGGACTGTACCAGGTCTCAGTATAAATCAGAGGCTTGAAACAGTCTAGCCAAGGGTATCTTCAGTGTGACTGACATTCAACCTACTGGGGAACAATGCAGGCATCATTAAAATTACCTGAAAAGGTGACGCAGGCACAACCCAACCAGTGGCTGGAAGAGTTTAGGACTGCTGACATCTCACAGTTGTGTAAGTATACAGATAAAGATACTGTAAATTTTATACAGAGCTGGTGATAGCCAAGACTGGTATGCATAATGCTCTTCTTCTTTTCTCTCTCTTTATGTTACAGCTGCCCAGGAGATTTCAGTGAACAGAGAGGCCCATGCTGAAGGCTTAGAAAGACTGAGAGCAGCAAGGGGCATGCATGCAGCACAAATTAACAATTGTTTTATTATGTATGCAGCAAAAGGTATGCATACAGCACAAATTAACAATATTTTATTAAAAGCACTGCTCTTCTATACATTACTAGCAAATTAAGCATGCGTTTCTTAACTGTAAAACCAAGCTTGCATGCTTCCTTCTGCAGCTCAAGTTAATTGTAGGACTCAGTTGTAATAGTGTATTCAGATGATGTGGGTTCAAATCCCACAAGTACCAAATATATACCAAAAGTAAAAAATGTTGAATATTAATTTCAACAAAATTGGCACATGGCATGTGTGGTTAGTTTAATCTGTATTATTTTTAAAAGCATATGTGCAATATATGCTTATTCTGAGGATTATTTAGAACAATTCTCAGTCCTATTTTGGATTCTTAAAAAAGTATAGTTAATGTCAAAGTAAAATGTATTGTTATTGTAGTAATTTACTATATGTAACATATGATGGTTCTAATTGTCTTTTTCTGTTTTTTTTTTCCTCTTACTCCACTCTTTATCTCTCTCTTTTTTTATATGTATGATCATACCATTCTGATGTCATAATTTTCTTACAAGTGACAAAATAATTTCCAGTGCAGGGAAGGAGGCCAACCAGTGTGGCTCAGCCTGCCACCCATCCAACAGCTGCCTCACCAATGCTCAGCACATCTGGGATGCAACCTGGCAGTACTGCCTCTGCAACTTCTGCAGTTCATAGGCCAGGAACATCAGTTAGCATTACCCCAGCAGCTGCTGCAGTGGTACCCTCCAGCAGCATTGATGACATGGGGATTTTGTTATCTGGCAGCATCTGCCAGGCATGGTGCATGAGGGTAGAAGAATGTACCATTGGTGCACTTCTCAGCCATATAGAAAGGTGCTTGTTAGAATGCTAAAAAAACAAAACTTCAGCTGAGAAAGAGGACAGTGATGACAGTTCCTAGGGTGAAGACTAGATTCTCACTATCCCAGTGCTTTACAGGCATAGGCACGCCCTCTCCTTATCCCCAATCATGGTGTCCCCAACCTTTTGAGTCCCTCAACATTCCTGTTTCTGTCTTGTTTGTATGTACCTTCTTCCTCACCTACCCAAATTACCTGACCCTGACATACCTACATCACTTCACCCACCTTCTTCTCTTTTTGAAATAAAATCAAAGAACTGGGCACTTGTCTCACAAAAAAAAAATGTCCCATACATAGCCTTCCACTTTGCACATGTGTCTTCTTGACACATTTGATTCAGTCCAATTGGCCATACAACATGATGGCATTGTTTGCCAACCATCTGTGTCAAGGTGACAGTCCAAATTCATCAAATGTCCTATCCATGATAATATTACACCGTGGAAGAAGTGGATAGCTATGGCTCTTTCCTAATTACCTCCTGCACATTTCTATATTGCTTCCCCTTCAGTCTTCCACATTCAGAACTGTCCAACATCCTGACAGATGCGCTTCGCCACTTAAGTGTTGGAGTGACAGAAGGTGAAGCAATAGAAATATTGCTATTTTCCTGTTTAAGCAGAGGACTGTTTGCTCATCGCTTAACTTCACTTAAATGGGGAAGGCAATAGCAACAGTCCTTAATGTTATTTTACGGCACAACATGTCCAAGATAAACTACAGTACGAATCCCGTAGAATCTGTCAACTTGTTCTACCACAGCATATATGCACAACTACTACTCACATTCAAGTTGTCAATCTCGCATGCACAAACACTTTGCCATTGTTCGTGCAAACCAGTTGCTCAGCTGTACACTATGTAAAGCAGTGTTTGGCAGGTATTACTATGTTTACTGCTCAGTTAATCTACATCCCATTATAATCCATGTAAAAGTACAACCAAAGGGAAGGGACTTGTTAGTGACTAAACGCATTTTTACTCAGACTCATGTGTGACCTGCATCCATGTACTAGAAAATAGATATGATATAGTAGTTCCCAAATGTCAATTACACTACAAAAATAAACAGCACAACTGCATTGTTACATCATCCAAAGCTTTATACTGATGACACACATTTAGATTATCATATATATGTTGTGACAATGTGAGGTATTGCCATCTGTGCCAGGGAGAATAGGGCAGTGCATGTGTAATATATGCCACCCTAGTTAGCTGGAGTTTTGTAAATAATTTTGCATCATTTGACTATCAAACTGACTTGTACAGATGCTTGTGTTAAAAATGTATCGGCAGTGTTATTATAGCTGATTAAAGTTTATGTTTAACCAAAGAATTTAGGAAGGGAGAAGTAGTGGTTTTTGAAATTGTTTTGTAGTTTTCAGATACTGCAACAGTTTGTAGCAAAGCTCTGAATGTGCATTGTACCAGAGTCAGCTGATCAAATGTGATGACATGTTATAACCAACACTGAGAGGATGGAAGTCTCACAGCAACTTGTTTTGTTTTTTTTTTCCTTTGAAACCTGATATAAAAGTCTATGACAGTCAGTTGGGGTAGTTCAGTTGTTCACTTCAGTTTGTTAGAAGCTCATTACCTTGTCTTGTGGAAGTAAGCATCTCACCATCTAATCTTGCATTGCTGTATTAAGTAAGTCAGCTAGGGAATAGTTATTTTTTTAGACAGTCAGGAATTATAGTGAGATTAGTTAAGAACTGCTTTTCTGCATCTGTTTGAATCTGTCCAATTGTGTTATTTTTATGTCTCCTGTGACTGAAACTCTGGTATTTATTATATTCAGATATCTAGTATCCTCATGGTTTCTGTTTTATTATTTATTATTAAATATTTAAACCCAGGGTGCCATTTTTTTGTTTGTTTCAAATCTCACAGCAGCTGTTTGTCTCCCCTGGTGTGTAATCATCCTCCTTAATCCAAACTACCCATCAGGTCAAGCAGGTCTTTGCCCCCATAACAAGCAGTGGAAATTTCAAACTTCTCTCTTGAGCACTGGGCACCCACAAACACTGTCCTGCAACTAAAGAGTCTAAATACCAATGTAGGTGCTTAACTTCCAAGTGTCTAGGCAGTAAAATACCTTAACTGCACTAACTTAAACAAATATTAGGTAGTGTATTAGTACATTCTGCTGTATAGTTCCTTAATAAAACCACTGTACTGATGAGTACATCACCAGGAACAAACAGCTGCATAATACTCTCCAGTTAGTACCCCCACCAAATAAATCTTTTTTTTCTTTTGAGAAACATGTAATCTATAAAATAGCATTTCATTACTTCTCCTGTTTCATCTTTAACTAACCCCAGCTTTAATTTTATATCCTTTTAAGAATTTCAGGGTAAAATTCAAAAACACTTCCCAAAACTTGGAATCAGTCTAACAATAACTATAAAAGACCTCAGACATTTAAAGGTTAATTAACTCTGATTTCTACTTATCCTCCTGGCCCATATCACATTTTAGTTTATCTTTTTTCTCCTAGTAATCACCATGCATACACCACTGCTCTCCACTGCAATACTGCTATCACTATGTCTCCTCCATGCTCTAACATCCTCACCAACTGTATTAACCCCTTATCATTATACCCCTACCCATACACACAACTATAACTTCTCCTAGACCCAACAGCCAATACTCATATCTGCATCCATCCTCCCCATGAATGTACAATTCCCCAAAATAAAAATCCCCCCTCCCATTCAATAATATCTGCAAATAAATCAAAATACACTAAATACTACCTAATAACTATTAAACCTAACTACTATCATATTGCACTACCCCTATCAGGTGATATTCACCCTAACCCAGGACCCAGTCCTAACTCTGCCACTCCTCACAATACCTCATCAACCACAAGTAATTTACCAAAAAAAAAAAAACAAACACATCTCCTTTTACTCTATAAACACTCAAATCAAACTTAATAAAGTTAGCCAACTTCATGCTTGGATATCTGCTCAAAACCCAGACATTATTTCCCTTACAGAAACAGGGCTTAAACCACAAAACCTAGATAAAGACATACTCCCTCCAGGATATAATATAATACGGCTCGATCGCCCTAATAAAAAAGGAGGAGGGATTGCAATTGTATACTCCAACAACCTCACTTTTATGTACCTAAAGCTGTCTATACCTTCCTTTTCTCCCACAGAATTACTGGTAGCAAAACTTAAGCTCAATGACTATACTACTATTATTTATTTATTTATTTTATTTATTTATTTTTACATTTATAGACTGGGAGAATTCAACTGGATACATATCCATTTTCAGTGGAGGTCCAGGGAGAAAAGCTCCAGAGTTTGTAAATATACAAAGGCAAGCAAACACATACAGAGTCATTTAACAAATACAGAGACCAAGTACAAAACATAACATATTAGAAGTACATAGAGAAAAAATATATATTTTAGCTGCAAATTGTAGTAGTAGGACGGATACACTAGACAATCTCGACATACTGAAATCTCGAATTTCAGTACGTCGAGACAGAATAGTGGAAAGTGCAGTTACTTGAAACTACACTATGCCAAATGTGGAAGTGTCGAATCCGCAAATGTCGAATCTGCCACTATTGTGGTGTCGCGTTCGTTATGTGTGGTGCGGTTTGTGGATTTATCTGGGGTTTCAGGTAAGTGTTGTGTGTTTGAGGATATTGGGTAGGGATTTTAGTGTGTGTGAGTGTGTGCAGTGGTATTTTTGGGGTGTTTGTGTGTCTAGTGCGACCTTGAAGTTAGAATATATAAGTAGGGGTGTAGGGGGGGCTTGCCCCCCTGCTTATAGGTAGGTTAGGTTTGTTTCTGTGTGTTGTTATGTTTGTTTAGTTAGGTAGATGTGTGTGTGTGTGATTATGTCCTGGTTTGTGTGTGTGTGTGTGTCTGTATGAATGGTCATGGTTGTGGTATTCGTGATTGTGGGTTTTCATGTATGTGGGTTTTCGACCATTCAGTCTCAAAATACTGAAATTCGACATTTCAGTACTTCGAGATTGTATAGTGAATCCAGCAGGACACGTTAGTTGTATGTCCAGTAATTTCTACTTGAATTAATGAGAGTATGTATAATTCACCCATAGATATGTGTAAATTTACAATATTGTGTTTGAGTATGATGGTGTATGAAAGAGATGGAAAGTACATTGAGTAGTAGAGAGCTTTCCAGAGTATAGTAGAACTCCTAGTAGATGAGGTTTACATATTAAGAAAACTAGTGCATACAGTAAATTAGTATGCGGAGGTTGATAGAGAAAGTTCTGAGGGAAAAGCAGGTGTGTAGAAGGTCAACCTGTGGGAAGGCATGGGCATTGTCTATTGATAAATAGGTGTTCCTTTAGAAGCTGTTTAAACTTAATGATAGAATTTGCTGAGGTAATATCAGGGGGCAGTGAGTTCTAGGGGGCAGGGAGTTCCAGATTTTGCCTATGTAGTTAGGAAAGAGGGAGTCTCCTGCTGAGTTGTTGGTTCTGGTGAACTTGATTAAGGTCCTGTCACTAGAACCTAGCTGTCTTGGGTTTTCGTGTATTTTAAGTAAATTAGATAGTGTTGGTATTTGGTCTGGATATAGTAGGAGGTTTTAGCGAAAACTAGTTGGTGGAAGGTAATGAGATTGTGAAGTTCAAGCCACTTTAGTTGGTATAGTGAGTGGCAATGATGTGAACGGAAGGAAACATTTGTGGCAAATCTGGCAATTTGATTGTAACGTGTCTAGTTTTGTATTTTATGTTTTGGATGAGTTGGTGAAGATGGGGGCAGCATATAGAAGTGTGGATAGTAGCAGAGCTTGAGGCCTAGTAATTTTAGTCTGTTGGTTTAGTTATGTTTTATTTTTGTACAGACTGCCTAGTCTTCTGTGTTTGTTTTAGATGGTTTGATTTATGTGCAGGTTAAAGTTCAGTTTGTTGTCAATTATAACTCCCAGTAGTTTTGTGGGGGAGTCTGAGGAGATAATGGTACCATCACTAGACGTAATACTGACAGAATCAGCGTCTAAGTTGGATTTATTTGGTTTGAAAATTAGTAATTTGGTCTTTTTGGGGTTCAGTAACAGGTTTTTACTAAGAAACCAAGCTTTAGTGGTTTTGAAGACTTGTTGGGTAGTGGAAAGGAGTGTGAGGGTGCTGGTGGCTGAGCAGAATATTATTGAGTCATCAGCATATTGTATGACAGTTGCATCTTGGGTGATCTTGTTGAGATCGTTAATGAATATGGAAAATAATAGAGGGCCTAATATTGATCCTTGTGAGACTCCAGTTGTAATAGGGAGCAGTGTGAATAGTTTGTTATCCCACCTGACTGCTTGCTGTCTACCTATTAGGTAATTTTGAAACCAGGCTAGTGAGTCAGTGGCTAGTCCAAGGGCAGTGAGGGAGTCAAGAAGTTTGGGATGGCTGACCATGTCAAAAGCTTTTGATAGGTCTAAAAATATGGCTGATATTAGCTTGCCTAGATTTTGATTCTGGTTGATTAAGTTGGTGAAGGAGAGGATGGCAGTTCTTGTACTATGGGCTGGTCTAAACCCATGTTGGGTAGGAGTGAGAAGTTGGTTTTTCAGTAGGTATTGCATACGTTGCTGGTAAATACATTTTTCTAATATTTTGGCAAGTGGGAATAATATGGCAATAGGGCAATAGTTGGTAAGGTCTGTACAGGTCCCACCTTTGTGTTGTGGGGTGACATATGCTATTTTCCAGATTGTTGGAATTTTGCTTTCTGTTATTGATCTGTTCAGGAGAATTGATATTGGATATGCTATCTCATTAGCAGCTGTTGGAGGGTATTCGGCTGGAATGTTGTCGACAGCTAGGCTAGTTGGTTTGAGTTTACTTAATAGTCTTTTTATATAATCTGTGGGAATAGGTTTGAATTGGAATGTGGTATTGATGTTGTGGGTTGTTGATGAACTAATTTTGAAATGGTTTCTATGAAAAATCAATTAAAGGCTTCTGGAATGTCAGTGCTATCATTTACAGTGGCTGGTGTTATGGTACTTGGTCTGCAGGGGTGGAATAATGTATTTAGTGCTGCGCAGAGTTTTTGGGGGTTGTTTTGGTGTCTATTTTGCAAACTGAAAAAATAGTTCCTTTTGTCTAGTAGAATTTGTTTTTTTTTTTTTGCTTTGTTCCTGAGTTTTTGGAATTCTTGTTTGGTTGCTATGGTTTTATTGGGTCTCCACTGATGCCAGGCTCTATTTCTTTGGGCTATCATGGTTCTACTAGTACTTGTGATCCAGGGGGCTATTTTAATTTTTTGTTTGCTTGTGCTAGGAGGGGCATGGGTGTTTAAGACATTTAAGAAGGTAATGTTAAATAGCTCAACCGCTTCATCTAGTGGGATTGTCTTTAGAAGATTCCAAGTTTGGTATTGCAGTTCAAGTTTGAATTTTGTTATGTCAAAGTTTCTTTTGTTTCTAATGGTCCGAATTGGTGGTTCGGAGTTGGTGTGGGATTTGAGTTTTAGTAGGAAGGTGGGCTGGTGGTCACTGAGGTTGCCTGGTAGGACAAAAATATATGACCAGCAGACCATGGAGACAGAATAACAATAAATTAAAGTGTACCAAACAGATCGGTTTCGGCTTGTATATTACAAAGCCTTTATCAATGTGAAAAGACAGCAAAAAAATACACCCCATTTATAGTGTGTCAGCAATCCAAAAGGACACCTGCTTGATAGAATGTATTGGAATTGTTTATTAGGATCCAGTCTAGGAGGCTTTCTTTGTTTTATTATTACCTAGTCTTGTACTAGAGTTAATGATTTGGGAGAAATTATACAGATTTATAAAGTTGGAGGGGTTGGAGATGGAGCATGTATGCCAGCCAATGTTAACATCACCTAGGATGACTGTTCTGTTTCTTGGGGTAGGTCTTGATTGGTCCAATGTAGAAGGGCTTCTAGGGTGGGGATGTGATTACCTGGTGGTATGTACCCTGTTATAATATTCATAGATTTTTTGTTGGTAAGTTCAAGTTTGGCTAGTAGAAGTTCTGAGGACATTAGGGGGAGTATAGGAGAGTCAATAATGGTAAACTTTAAGCTGTTTTTATAAAGTAATGCTACACCACCCCCTTTTCTGAAAAGTCTATCATTATGTATTACATTATTGCCTGGGGGAAGGAATTCGCTATCGGGAGTAGTAGGTTTTAACCAAGTTTCAGTTAGGGATAGTAGATTTGGTGAAGAGGTGTCTATTAGAGTATGTAGTAGATGTACTTTATTATTAATGCTATGTATGTTTAAGTTCTGGACAAGTAGGCCAGTATTTGGTCTGGAGAGTAAGGTTGAGTTAATGGATGGGGAGGAGGGGAAGTGTGTGTCAGGGTTTGGGCCACGATTAGGGTGTATCTCACCTGCTAATCTTAGTTGGTGACTGATATGGTGAAGGAGTTTTGATAGCTTTGCAAGAATGTATATGTACTTATGTGTGGACAGTGATTTTGTGGTTGTTTTGATCAGTGTTATGGGTGCTAAAGGGATTGTGCTGTGATGGTAATTACTTGAGGGTATGTGTAGGCTATAGTGCTTGGTGTGGGTGGTGTAGGTGGATGTATATTTTGATGGGATGGTAATGGTGGTAGAATGAGTGATGTGATAGGAGGTGAGGTGATAGGGTATAGCTAGTAGTGCAAGTAGCGATAACATTGATTGCACACGTTGAGTGGCTGTAATGGTATGTGTGCAGGCATTACTGGGAGGAGTGTGTTAATTAGTGGGAGGTGTGTGTAGTAAATGAGGATTGGTAGATGGTGTTTTTTGGGTTGTTTTATGAATAGTTTTGGGGTTAGTGGGAGGAGTGTATAGGTGTGAGTTTAAAGGTGGTTGTTAAATCCAAATTGAGATTCCCTACTCAAAAAATAATCACAACTAAGTACTTTGGTTCATTCCTAAACCTAGTTGGAATCTAAACTAAAACCCAAGATCAATGTTCAATTGGAAAATGCATCCAAAAAATGGTGTCAACAGCAAACCCCAAAGAGATTTGTATCCCATACAAACTTATAAATGCACTTTCCCAAAATAATAAATTCAGTATATTGATTGCAAAATTATCAAGCTAACACTGGTAAATTGCCGATCCTAAAACCTAGTAAATGATATATTAAAAAATATTTAAAAAAAAAAGCCGTCTCAGATATTACACTTGCAGAAAGTTAACGCATCCGTGACCCAAAAGTGATACGCAAAAATGATATGATACAAGTGTATTGAATCACAATATCTAATATAAATCTGACCAATCACATTAATATGTGTAATGTCCAATGTGTAATGTCCAAAAAATATTATAGTCTCAATGAAATATCGTAATTCAGTAGCAAAATCCCAAGAACGATCGATCAGTCCAATTTAGCATGGACCCTCCAATGGGCCTTCATAAGGGGCTCAACTGAATATCACAGGCTGCCAATATCACATTTCTTGGTTCAAAATATTGATAAATAAAGTCCCAGTTAGTAAGGCTGCTTTTGTAGCCTGTGTAACACCAAGTCCAACAGTTCATAAAAAAACAGCGTTAGTCCCATGTATGTAACATATATCCACACCCATCAATAATCCTGCCTTTTCACAAAAACACAAAAAACAAGCTGATATCAGAATATAAAATGTCTGAATAACTAGTTCGAACTGCTGTATAGAGAATGCACAATTCCACCTCGCAAATTTGCCTTCTCTCTATATTCCACCAGGGGACAACATTCCCTTATTGGAAAGCATTCTCTCCTACCCCTCCCAAAACATCCCTAATGAAATCATCCTCCTTGAGGGCGTGAACATAAATTGGGAAACACTTACCAGTCCTAACTCAACATTCCATATACATCTATATGGCTTTTCACAACTTATTTCCCAGCCTACTCATACCAATAACACTCATTCTACCAGTACACTCATTGACTGGATTCTTGTCTCAAATCCCTCTAAATACCATAGTCCTGAAACACTCACTGACTCCCTGAGCGGCCACTCTCCAATAAAGGTACTTAGACATACTTCCCACTTATCTAAACCACATGGATACATAATCTGTTGTAAATTATCCAAATTCAACCCAGAAACTTTTAATAATCTCTTACTCAGAATAAAATGGAACTTCCTCACCCAGCTCCCACTTGATGAAGCAGTTCAAGCTTTTAACTCAACCTTCCTTTTAAATTGAAACATTCTCTGTTTACATCTTGCTAGGTAGATTATACCAGATCATGTCAAGTGTGGAAAGGAGATGGGGGTAGCCAATTATTTCATAAGAAGGCACGAGCAATAACTGAAGGAATTATATATAGAATGCAAGAAAGATGGATTATCTGGATGGGTGCCTTTGAGGAAAAACAGATAACAATGTCTAATAGATATGATCTTAATACAGATGAACCTGAGTTCTTCCTAAAAATATTTCAGCTTTGCCGAGCAAATGTAACAAATGAATACTTGAAAATAACAGGTTGGGATTTTAATTTAGTTTTTGTAGTGGATAGATTCCTATGTACAAAAAAGAACACATGTTAAAGCTTTAAGGGGGTTGAAAGGAAATTAAGGAAATCTTAATTTGATAAATGCATGAAGGATAACACATGAGGATAAGGCAGAATTTACATTTTTGTTAGGATGGAAAACTAAGTTGCCAATTAGATTACTTTATCGAACTTCATGAAGTTGATTATTTAGAGGAGACAGACATTCAAGAACAATATATTTTACTATGCCCTCATTACATTAAAATTGAGATTTGGAGAAAATATGGAATATAGGAACTCATGGAAATGGGCTTACTACAAATGGAAACCATCTAGCAGATACTGTAATTTTAGATAACACAATGGTGAGAAAAGAGTTAGGAATTCTGTGGTAAGATGGGTTGCCAACTGGCTCACTGACAGAACCCACACTGTAAAAGTTGCAGACTCCAAATCTGATCTCAAAGCAGTGACAAGTGGAGTACCACAGGGTTCCATCCTGGGACCTCTCCTGTTTGGTATCTACTTCTCTGAAGTGCAGGCTAACACAGAAGGCCTCTGGCTAACGAAGTTCGCAGAAGACTGCAAACTAGGAGCCATAGTCAAGTCCCCAAATAATGTGGACATCCTACAGAAGGGCATCACTGAGACATATGCCTGGTGTCAGAGCCATGGCCTCAAGCTCAATGCCAAAAAGTGCAGTGTCATCCCCTTTGGTAAAAACTCTGTACTCATGAACTACCACATAGGCAGCAATCTACTTAACACAGAATGCATGATGAGACCTTGGGACCCCGGTGGACAGTAGTCTCTCCTTTGATAGTCACATTGCCACAGTAGTCAGGAAGTCCTTCTATGTGGCACACCTCATCATAAAAGGGTTCTCATCCAGGAAAAAAGAGGTCATCGTTCCCCTCTACTCATCACTCATTAGACCCATTATAGAGTACAACGCCCCTTTTGGAATGTACCTCACAAGACATCTGCAGCAGCTGGAAAGGCCACAGAAGTACCTCACAAAGAGGATTACTGGCCTCAAACAAATGCCCTACACTGACCGCCTCAAAAATCTCCAACTTTACTCCATAGCATATCGCCTACTCCGAGGTGATCTCTGCCTAACATATAAAGCTATGTCAAACTCAGAGCTGCTGGACATGCTACACTAAAGAAATCCCAACCCCTCCGACCTACACGCTCTAGGGACCTAAACATTGTCACCACAATAAAGAGGATACGCTGGAGGGATTGATTCCTGTCCCAGAGACTTCCTATACTCTGGAACAAGCTACCCATCTATGTCAAGCAAAGTTCTTCATTAGCACTCTTCAAGAAAAATCTTGATGAGTGGATGGGAAATGGAAAATACACCCCGGGGATCACTTCTGCATCTCTGCTCGACAGTGGCACAGGAAAATAACTTTCTTGGGTGGCGTAAGCTATGGAATTTTGCTGGCTAGGCTTACGAAGGCCATTGGGCCGATAGCCTAGTACCTACCTATGAACCTATGATTATGGCAGACAAAGGAATGCAGAGGATAGCTTTCACAGCATAAGTAAGTCAATGTGAAAACAGCCTTATGGCATAGTGATATGAAACAACAAAGAATCTAATTACTTTATAAAATATGCTCAAGGAAGTTAACAGAATTAAGTGCCAAATAGAAAGGGTCTCAATTTCACATGTAGAGGCAGAATTTGAGTAAAAGGGAATTTTGATGGATTACACAAGAAATTAACCAAAAGTACATGGTTATTTATAGAACGAAAGAACAACATATAGATAAGGTACCATGGACAAGTGGAGAGGTAGTTATGGGTGGGGGAAGATATTACAGACACCTATTGGGTTGGTACCAAATGTTGTATAGGAAAGGAGGTCTAAGCTACCATAGTGAATGGTTCCAAAAGAGGTTATAATGAAAGGTGCCAGACAAAACAGATGCAAAGATGCTAAATAGAGTAATAACTATGGAGGAAGTCAGGGAAGCCATACAATGACTTACAGGGGGAAAGGCAGCTGTGCCAGATGGATTTCCAATAGAATTTTACAAATGAGGGGAGCAGTTAACAGACATTTTGTCAACAACTTTCCATATGATCAAGGAGAAAGGGCAAGTCTCTATATCTTTAAATCATTCTATAATAACATTGATTCCTAAATGCTCAGTGATATTAGAACTCCAGTGGACTACAGGCCAATTTAATTACTGAATTGTGATACTAAGATGTTGTTAAAATACTTCCAGTTAGATTAGATGAGATACATCCTACTTTCATAACAACTTAACAAAATTGATTTTTTCGGGACAGACAAGCATGGAATAATTGGTGGGCATTAGCAAGTTGTATACATCAACAGTAATTAAGGGCAGGGAAAGCAGGAGTAGTTCTTCTGAAAACCAAAAGGGATTTGATACATTAGGTTGGGACTTTCTTATAAAGACTTTGGTAAAGATGGGATTTGGAACTGGATTCACATGATGGGTTAAAGCTTTGTATTCCTCTCTGACTTTTGAAATCTTGGTAAAAGGTGAAGGTTCTAAGGCTGTTTTAATTAACAGGGTCTCAAGATAAGGATGTCATCTGTCTCTGGGATGCTTCCTATTGTTTACTGGACAGCTGGCTATATCAGTTAGGTTAGTTTTAAAACAATTAAAGGAATGTGGGCTAAGAGATGTACTTTTAAATGCACGCAGATAGTTTTATTTTGTTAGCAGAAAATGTAGATGATGTCATACTGTATGAGCTGACATGTTTCCATGTGTTTGCCAGGGTGTTTGGGTTAAAAAAGTTAATATAAGCAAGACCAAACTAACATATATTGTGAATGGTTATGGAAAGGGGCACTGTAGATAGATGAAGGAAACTGAGTCAATAATATATTTCGGATTGATGGTCAGATATATATTTATTGGAAGCAACAATTATTCGAAATATAAAAACAGAATGGATAAGCTTGTAAATATACTTTCTATAGAGACAAGAAGAGTCAATTTTCTAACTTGGAAGATAAATATACTGAGAGTTATGGTTATGCTAGTGATTAACTATCAGTTATGGAATATACCTAAGAGGTTTACTACCCATGGACTACAAAATCTGCAAGCTATGATGGAGCAGTATTTGATAAGGTTAAAAGAAGAACAACTAAGCAAAAATGACTAATGCTTGGGCATTGTGGTGGGTGGAGGTTGTCCACTATTTTTAGTTATACCTTCTCTTTTACTTGCCACAGATTGTAAGACTAAAACAAGTTACACAGGTGGTATGGGAGACATTTTCGAGTATGAAAGGAGAAGGTGGTTGCCTTGATCAAAAATACCAAAGTGTTGGGCAGAAGACCTGGGGGTGGAGGAGACTTGAAATGAGGGCTGATTATTGGAGATGCTTTACGGAATCATAGATGGCTACAAGGACTAATAGAAGAAGAGGACAGGAAAATGTATGCAACCTGTGATTTATCTATTTAGGAACACTTCTTTATCCTGGAGGGAAAGAAAAGAGGAGGGGTAAAATTTAAAAGCGTTCAAGAAAGTATAGTTGCATAACTTCTATTTACCTGTAATAGCACATGCTCAAATTCCTCGCTGCCTCAGTTGCATTTTCAATTATCTGCCAATATAACCCAGTACTGGCAGGCTTTCTAAAGTTTAGAGACTAGTCCCTCTCTCTTCCTGTGACAACTGATTGGCTGAGCATATTCTGTGAGGGAAGCCTTTAGCTGCCACAGGAAGTTTTGTTCAGGCTTTTTCACTTCCACAAAATAAGGAGAGGAAAATTCCTGAAGACTGAATCATCTAACAAGAGTAAATATGTAGCCAATTTAAATATGATATAATTTATTTAGTTATTGACATTTTTTACCAGGAAGATCATACTAGGGACAGGTGCCCCTTTTCAGTGGAGATGCCAGAAGAAAAGCTCCACGGTATCATAAAAATTATATCTACCAACATAATTAAAGAGGTTGAAATCCACCTGAAATGTTCATAGGTGCTGCCACTGTGGCAGTGAGGAATTTGAACAGCTGCTATAACAGGAAAGTAGGATTTCCACAAGTGTACTATGTTCATCCATTCCACTGCCTCAGTGGCATTTTGTGTAGATGCCCAAAGCTTACTGTATCTGGAAGGTGGATGGATAAGGATCTAGGACCCCCTGGAGAATGGTCCCAGTGAAAAGAAATCTGGTTTGTAGTGCTCTGTGCAGAGAATGCTTCCAGAGTTCATTTCTTTCCAATAAACCATCAAAGAGGATAAGGCCCTAGTTGAGTGACCTTAAACCTTGCCTGGAAGAGATACAACAATTATGCAATAGTTTACTTAGAGACAGGCAAACCTTTCTTAGCCCCAGTATAAGAGACAAACAGCTGTTCAGCATTTCTAAAGCACTTTGTTCTGTTAAGGTAGCACCTGAGCTGTCTGTGCACATCCAATGTATGTAGAATCTTTTCTCCCTTGTTTTTGGATCAAGATAGAACACTAGGAAATTAATTGGCTTGATTCAAGATAAATTCAGGAAAAAAAATTAGGCATGCGTAATGGATTAATGCATAACACAACCCTATCCTTTGGAAGAATTAGATAGTGTTGGCCCACCATGACAGCTTGCAGCTTAGAGACTCACCCTGCAGATGTCAGAGCAATGATAAAAAAACTTTCCCAAGTAATGAATGCTAAATCAGCCTGACAGGCAGGTTCAAAAGTATGTAAAGTCAATTTTTTTAAGAACAAAACTGAGATCCCAGGGAGGAGAAATTTGCTTTTAAGGGCATGTCATGTGTAACTCTCATTTCATAAGCTGTTTGACTACAAAAAAAAAAAGATGAAAGAGAGGAATCCATGGGCAAAAAGCTGAGCTAGCCACAGGATGCAGTTTGATAGAAGCATATGATAAACCATTTCTAAGTAGCTTGCAGAAATATTTCAAAATTCTGTCTCATATCGCCTACTTAGAGTCGATCTCTGCTTGACTTACAAAGTCATGTCTGACCCAGCTCTGTTAGAAATGCTACATGTACAGAAATCCCAATCCCTCCACACCACATGCTGCAGAGACCTCAACCTCATTACCACAATCAAGAGAATGTACTGGAGGGGCAGGTTCAAAACCCAGAGACTGCCCATGCTATGGAATTGACTTCCCATACATGTCAAGCAGAGCACCTTGCTGACCCTCTTCAAGAGAAATCTTGATGAGTGGATGGGAAATAAAAAATTCTCCCCGGGGATAACTCCAGTGGCTCTACTCGACTGAGTCACTGGGAACTAAGGTTGGGTGGCACGATGCCAGCTTAATCCTATGGTTAGGCTTGTAAAGGCCCCAGGGACATTAGTCTAGTACACACCTATGATCCTATGAAAATCAGAGGGGTCAAAACCGTTTTAGGATCTCTGTTATTGGCTAGGCATCACCCAGAAAAACCTCTTCTACTTGTAAACCTAATTTTTTTTTCGTTGTAGGTTTTCTTGTCTCTGTAAATACCTGCTGCACATCCTCATGGAGCAAGAACCTAAAATGTATCAGAATAGAATCACCCAGACTGTCAGTTGTAATTATTCTAAGTTTGGATGTACCATTTGCCTCTGATGCTGTGTGAGCAGATCCAGTCTGTAGGGAAGCTTGTGGTAATTGCCCTTGGCCTACTGCATTAAAAGGGAGAATCAACTTTTCCTGGGTCAAAATGGAGTTGCTACAATGATCTTTGGTAATTCTATCTGAATCTTTAGAAGTACCTTGAGAATCATTGAAAAGAGGGGAAATACATACAGGAATATTCCTAACCATGGGAATGACAGAGTGTCTGTCTTCCAAGCATGGTTTCCAGGATGTCTTGAACAGAATTTTTTCAGTTGCCTGTTTTGAGAGGAAGTGAACATATCTACCTGAGGTCTTCCCCATATTTGAATCAAGTCCTGGAAGAGCTCTACATAGGGCTTCCACTTGTCAGGATCTGTCCTTGATCTATTTATAGTCTTTTTCCCACTAAAGAGTCAGGGAATGATGTAGAGCCAGCTCTCAGGTCATCATTGCCAAACAGCAAAAGGGTTATGCCATTGTTCCCCCTTGCTTGCTCAGGTACTATATCATGTCAGTGTTGTCTGTGATCACTCAAACAGGACCCAGAGTGCATAACGGGTGAAGAACTTTTAAGGCATTAATCACTGCCAACATCTCTTCTATATTTATGTGCTTTGTAGGGTCTACACACTTTGCACTTGAACTTCCTTGGACAATGCTCCCCATGCAACATTTGAAGAGCTTGTCTGGACAAATTGGACTGGGGTCTGAAGAGAGAATGTCAGTAACAATGTTTTACTTTTTAATGAACTTGGATTGGACATCAGTTAGAAATAATCTTATTGTTGTAAAATAATCTGTTCATATAAAACATACAGCATGAAGAAGGTGGGATAAACACCAACAAATGTTTCTTCTTCTAGTCTTTCTTCAGTAACAATTCATAAATAATAAGGTGAGTTCTTTGCTTATTATGTTACTAACTGTGTATAATACATTATTCAGTAGAGTTGCCTCAGGTATGCCCCATGTCACTGTATGCAGGAAAGGTACCACAGCCTGACTTGAAGATAAAAAAGAAAATAATAATAGTAATAGTAATAATAATAATAATAATAATAATAATAATAATAATAATAATAATAATAATAATATAATAATGATGATGATATTCTCTTCATCTATGTATGATTCGGTGTGTTTAGTCTATCTTACTTCCATCTCCCAGACAACTAATACTACTAATAATAATCTCCTCTCATCCTCTGTCTCAGAGTTTTAAAACTTTTCATGGCATTTCAATAAAATAATTTAAATTTATTTTAGAGAGGTCTGCCCAAAAGAAATATATTAATTAGTATCATTTTAAATTAAATTCTTGTCAAACAGTATTGCCAAAGACATTTGGAATTAGCCTCTCACTTCCACTGTCACTACTTTCATACATTCATAGGTTCATATATTCATAGGTTCATACATTCATAGGATCATATATTCATAGGTTCATACATTCATAGGTTCATATATTCATAGGCTCATACATTCATATGTTCATATAATCATAGGTTCATACATTCATATGTTCATATAATCATAGGTTCATACATTCATAGGTTCATATATTCAAAGGTTCATACATTCATAGGTTCATACATTCATAGGATCATATATTCATAGGTTCATACATTCATAGGTTCATACATTCATAGGTTCATATATTCATAGGCTCATACATTCATAGGTTCATATATTCATAGGTTCATACATTCATAGGTTCATATATTCATAGGTTCATACATTCATAGGTTCATATATTCATAGGATCATATATTCATAGGTTCATATATTCATAGGTTCATACATTCATAGGTTCATATATTCATAGGTTCATACATTCATATGTTCATATAATCATAGGTTCATACATTCATAGGTTCGTATATTCATAGGTTCATACATTCATAGGTTCATACATTCATAGGTTAATATAATCATAGATTCATACATTCATAGGTTCATATAATCATAGGTTCATACATTCATAGGTTCATACATTCATAGGATCATATAATCATAGATTCATACATTCATAGGTTCATATATTCATAGGTTTATACTACACTAGTGAGCAGCAGGGTCTTTACAAGCCTAGCCAAGCAATCCTACCCAGTTTTATCCCACAGTTCCTTGCATGTCTACAGGGTGGGGAATGTTAGTAAAGAGGTAGCTAAGTGTTATGAGTGTGTGGGTGGGCATGTTAATTGTTGATTAATTTATTTACTGTAGACCTCTGTCTATAAGAAATGTGGGTGGCCAGACCAGGGGTGAGTCTAAGATTTGTCATCCAATAATCAGGGCTTCTTTTGAATAGGGTCAGGGATGAAAGTCACTTCATGTAGATGGGGAGCTCATTCAACAGCAAGTTGATCCTTTGGGAAACATATTTGTCTCTCCACCATGTTCTATTTATGTTGCAGGTAACGTTCGGGTGCTTGGATGTAGTGTTTCTGGTGCTGCCTGTTTGTGGATGTGCAAGAGATCCACCAGAGCTGGATGTGAGGATGCCTTATATGCTAGGCATAGACCACTTCTCAGTAACCTGTAGGAGATTGAGTATGGAGACAGGCACTCAAGTCGATCTCTACAGAACAGGGTATTCATACCCTGGATTCTCTTAGTGAAGCAACTTTGAGGACATTCCAAGTCTTGCAAGTGCCTGGATAGGTACACACCAAGGGTGGCATTGTACTTAGTGATGAGTCTGATAGGGGCTGAGAAGAGTGGTTTTGTAACTTTCTTGGACCTGGATGCAATATACTTGCTTATGAGTTGGGGAACATAGAATGATTTTCTTACTATCTTGGCTACGTGCTAATTGAAGGTCAGATTACTGTCCACATATGTTCCTAGATCCCTAACTATTGGGTCAACTCTTTTGGATGTTTTGATGGAGTAAATAGCTTGGGTGGACAATTTCCCAAAGGGAACTATAATGCATTGCTTTGGATTTAGTTTTAATCCATGGCTTTGGCATCATGATTTGTTTATGTTAGACCCTTCTGTAAGATGTTGCTGTCATAGAGCAGAATCACTAATATCTCGCAGTTTACAATCCGCAAACTTGCTGAGCCAGAGGTCTTTGACACCAGCCATTACTTCCAAGAAGTAGATGTCAAACAGGAGTGGGCACAACATGGAGCCTGGGGTACTCCACTGGTGATAGGTCTCTTGCTGGAGGTGATCTAACTTATCCTGACTTCTAGGGTTCAATCTGTGCATCAGAAATCAATCCAGTGAGATGTAGGGATTTATGCCTAGTTCTGAAAGTCTTTCAACAACACCTGAGTGGGGTATTTTTATTGAATTCCTTGGCCAAGTCAAGTTAGGCAATATGCACAGTTTTCCTCTCATCCATAGCCTTGGTGACCTCTTGAAGAAGCTTACCAGGTTGAGTAGGCAAGAACATCCCTCAGCTAAGCTAAACTGGGATGGTCTTATGTCTGTAGGTTGCCACTGTCCTTGCTGATCATTTCCCTGATAATTTGTTCCATGGCTTTGCATATCAGACTTCTCAGACTGATGGATCTGTAATTCCTGAGGTTGGTTGATGGTCCACGCTTATGAAGATGGATGATCATTGCAGCCCTTTATTCACCAGGCACATAGCTTGTTTTGAGACTGCAGTTGAAGAATGCCTCAAGTGCTCCTGCTAGGTCATGTTTTAGGCTATTTAGGAGGAAACACTGGATATTGTTTGAGTCCATTGAAGCAGTGTTTTTTACCTTAACAAGCACTGCTAGATCCTTCTGCCTGTTGATAGTTAGGGGGTTATGCTAGAAGAAATTTCACGGGGGGTAATGCAGATGAAGTTAGTGCTAAATTTGTCTGCCTGTATATTTGCTATGTCACCCTGTTAGTGAAGGTTGTGTCATTTACCATAAGTTCTGCACACTGTTAATTGTTACCTTTAAGGTTCCTGACACAGCAGAAGAAGGCCTTGTTATTATCCTTAGTCTTGGAGGCCATGTTGACCTTGTAATTGGCCTTGATGGACTTCATTACACCTCTTAGTCTTTGTTTCGCTGAATCAGAGAGCTCTTTTCTCTATGAGAGGTGATGTTTCTGATTCTGGTCATGACTTTTTTCTTTTATTATATACTCCATTAAGGTAAGGATTGTAGCAGGAGGATTTGTTTTTGGTGTCATATCTGGGATGACTTTTGGTAGGTACAGCAGCCTCAATGCAGCCATTTACATGTTTGCACTGGGTTAATATAAATACTTCTGTATATGCAGTTGTGTTCTCATGGTTTGGGAGGAGCCATGAATTTTGGCAAGCTATCACTTATAGAATGTAGTTTGCATTAGAATAATTCCTAACTGTTATGAATTTAGTTGGATTTTTTGGTTTGATTTTTATTTCGAGGGAGACGGCTATCTGGTCCTATCTGACCAGTGAAGACGTGAGCTGGGGGGGGGGTTTGCAACACTCTTTCATATTGCTGAATACTACTTCCAGTGTATTTGATCCTCTGGTTGGTGTGTGTACTATCTATTACAGGGTATTAGTGTTGATCAAGTCCAGAAAACATTGTGCCTGTAAGTTAGAGGCTGTGTATGTATCCAGTCTATAGAGGGGTAGTTAGGTCTCCAATGAATAGCGTGTTTGGTTGGATAGTGAGCACCTCTAGTACATATAGGTAAGAGTTCTCAGCTTTGTGGGTCATAGAGGGCAACCTGTAATTAGCCAAGGCATTGTAAGGAACCTTGTCTATGGAGACTTGGAAATGTATGAACTCCAGAGCATCAGCCAGTATAACCAACTTGGAGTTGTGTTTGTTGCTAATTTGTTCATTATAATTATACCTCCCCCAATCACCTTCAAAGTGAAACATTAATGTAACATTTCAAGTAACAAGCTATGTTACTTTCCAGGAGAAGTAATTATAATTACATACTTTGATTGTGCTGCGGTAGCGTTGTCGCCTCACAGTAAGACGCTGACCGGTTCGACTCTCAGCTAGAGCGTCTTCTGCATGGAGACATGCGTGAATGAGTGCACCTTCATTGAAGGTTGTGTGTTAGGGCTGGCAACTCAGCATGTAAAAATCAACTGCCAATCATTAGCAGACTGGAGTTCCGCTGTGGCGACCCCTAAACGGGAAAAGCTGAAAGACACAACAACAACAACTTTGATGCCCTTTCTGCATGCTATCACTGTGCTACCCACACATTTTTGAAAATGTGCACAATGACAACATCTCCCTCAATAAAACCTCTCTTGAGCCTTGTAATTATACATCAATATTTGAAATAAGGATTTGATTTAGCTTTAAGAAGAGATTTATGCCCAACATATACACTGATCAGTACCATGTTAAGTTAAATCTGTCTGAACAGTTACACACACACACACACACACACACACACACACACACACACATATATATATATATATATATATATATATATACACATACATTATATAACCATATATTCATAAGCACACCAAGCAGTTCATATTTAGTAGATATTTATATAGAGAAGAGAAAATGACGTATTATATTACATTTTGAGCTAGTTGCCATCAGTTATCTTGTACACCATTTTCAACATATTATATCATAGTATATTATTTAGTTAGTTAGTTGTTCTTTGATAACTGGAAAGTCCAACTGAGCAACTTGCCCGTTTTCAATGGATGACCAGGGTGAAAAGCTGCACAACAGACTCAAAAGCATTTAAAGAGTAGGTGAGTAACTATATAAAAGGGGAGAAAGTCTCATAACAGACTAAATGTTTTGCAATGAGCTGGGGAGAAAGGCTTAACAAAAATACACATAATATTTACAGTAGCTGATAAATAATTATGTACAAGGGGAGAAAATGTACACAACAGATGAAAACACAGACTGAAAAATTTTACAGAATTATTAAGAATACAGTATGCAGTACAAGTAGCAAGACATACTGCGGAAGTGTATAGCCTATGACTCAGTACTGGCGAACCTTTTAAAATTTGGAAAATGCCTATCTTGACTCTGCTTGCTTGTGACCCCCAAACAAAACATAAAATAAAATAAATAAATAAAAATAAATGAAACAGCATGGCTCTCAACACATCAGGGATATATCTCAACAGAATTAGGAAAAAATCTAGAAATAAGAGACAGGGACAGTTTTAAACTACTAGTACTATTAATTTGAGACATTGACAGAAAAAATATGAACGTGAACTAATATACATTTTCTGAAGTAAAATTAGTCTATAAATCTAATTATTTTCATTATTAAGTGGAAAATGTTGCCAGTTTTAGGAGGGATTAAGAGGGACAGTGTAGAGGAATGTAAAACAGCACACTTGTAGAACTGCAGACTACACTTGCAGAAGTGTAACCATGAAGAGAAAACAAAGTCAGCATTGCCCTTTGCCCTTTCCCGACTCAATCGAGAAAGCATACTGAAATAGTCTTTGTGGTTAATAACTTCCTTATCTCTGCAGCAGTGTCGTTGAACTGCTTCCTAGCGCAAAATAATTCAATGCACTTCACATAAGCAGCAAATGCAAAGCAGTTTCTTTGGTAACTCGGGTGTTGGTGAACACTGGTGTGTCACACAAAATGTCATGGTGTGTCAGCTTTGACATGCATGTCATAGGTTCACCATCATTGGCCTGTGTCAAGCAAACTAATGCATACAGTGGATATAAAAAGTTTACACACCCCTGTTAAAATGCCAGGATTTTGTGATATAAATAAATGAGACCGCAATAAATCATTTCAAAACTTTTCCCACCTTTCATGTGACCTATAACTGTACAATTCAACTGAAAAAAAATCTGTTAGGGGAAAAAATATAAAAAATAAAAAAAAAATGTACAATATGCTGGTTGCATAAGTGTGCACACCCTTAAACTAATATAACTTCATCTCTTTCTAGTTGGCCACACCCCATTCTAGCTGACCATGCCCAATCAGCTGTATCCTGGAGCCCCCCTTTGATTTGAAGTCACCAGCTGCCATTGGACAGTTGTAATGGTAGCAAATTGGGGAAATCAGAAGGAGCTGAGAACTGAGATAGAAGGGAAGATAGTGGAACAGGTAAACAGCTTCAAGTATTTGGCAGGAGTAGTTGAGGGGAAGGGTAGTCTAAACAAAGAGGTCAAAGCTAGAATCAGAGGGGCTGCAGCCAACTGGCATAGAGCCTCAGGTGTAGTTTATGACAGAAGAAGACAAAAGGAGTTGAAAAGTAAGGTGTATAAGACAGTGGTACAACCAGTACTACTGTATGGCACAGAACTGGGCAGTAAAGGCAGAACAGATGAAGACGCTAGAGGTGATGGAAATGAAGTGCCTGAGAAGAGTGGTAGGATGCACACTGTGGGACAGACAAAAAAATGAGGAGGACATAAGAGCAGAAGCCAAAGTAGCTCCAATTGCAGAAAAGATCAAAGAGAACAGGTTACCATGGTTTGGACACATGCAGAAAAGCAGAAGACAATCTGGTGAAGATTTGGGACAGACAGGAAAAAGGTAAGAGGAAACAAGGATGTTCAGTAAAAAGGTGGATGAACTATGTGAAAGAAGATCTGTGATAGTTAAGGTTGCCACCCCTCCATTTTTTTTCCGGACTATCTGGAAATCAAACTGATTCTCCGGTAGTCCGGAAAACACTGTACAAACTCCGGTATTCTGTTTCAAAAAGGAAACAGACTATCAAAGTTTGCAAATCAGCTGATTTACTATGCTTTTTTTTTTTACAGAAAAGCATAGTAAATCAGCCGAAAGCAGGCAGCAGGAACGGGTTAAAGAGGGCATTCCTTGATGAGTGATGTTATTGTGACATCACAAAATGGGTAAAATGTGGGCGGGGAGAGGTGGGATGGGTGGGGTTACTGATGACATGAAGGTGTGGCTTTACTCCGGTTTTAGCCATGATGAAAGGTGTCAACCCTAGTGATAGTCAGGCATGAGTGTCAAAGAAGCCAGGACTGTGGCACTGAATTGAGAGAGATGTCGACATTTAACGATACCCCAACCCCATGTAGAAAAATGGGAAAAGGGGGGCTGATGATGGCTGATGATAATGATTTCTAATAATGTATGGAGGTGAATGATGATAAACTATTTTGTTGCCAAAATAGACAGAAATAGAATCAGATGTGAAGAAGTAATGAGCAGGAGGGAAAGTTAAAGCCATGGATAAAGAGACAGTTAATTAGTAAGATGAGAATGTTATGGAAGGACACTAGAGATGAAATAAATAGTAGTAAGTGTTGGCTGAAGAGGTAAAACAGCATACATCAGTAGTATGGCATCAGTAAAGTGAGAGTTTCTTTTGATGTTGGGCTATTACCTTCTGAGATATGGAGTTAGTGAATTTAGAGTAAGAAAGGCATAGTTATAGTGAGTAGGTAGTCCTGCACCTGTTTTGAGGTTGTGCATGTACAGTTCCAGGTGTCAGATAGATATTTTTTAGATTGATCTTGATATTGAAAAGTTTGATAGTATGTTTAAGGGATGAGTTCCAGGAGTGGGTTACATAGCTGTAATACAGAGAGGCTCCTGCTGACAGGTGTGGCTTGTAGATAGCGAGGAGCATTTTGATCCCAGATCAAAGTGGCCTTGTAGGGGTGTTTGTTTGAAATAAGTCTAGTAGGCCTTTGCTGTGTGTATATTAATTTGTGGAATAGACGTAGTTGGGTGCAGTTGAGTTGCTTGGGAATTCAAGTCAGCACCCAATGCCCCTATCCAGCAGGGACACAGGTGGAATCCCAGGGGTGTATTTTCTGTTCCCCATCAAGTTATCCAGGTTGCTCTTAAAAAAGGATAATGAGGTGCTCTGCTTGGTGTGGAGAAAGAGTCTATTCCACAGAAAGGGGAGTCTCTGGGACACAAATCTATCCTGCCAACAAGTTCTACTGATGTCACAGGCCAGGCTGATGTTGCAAATGCAGGTTACTCACTTGAGGATATGCAGCAGTCCCATCAAGGCAGGGTCTGAGATTACTTTATATGCCAGAGAAAGGTCAGCTCTGAGCAGTTTGGGTGAGACTGAGTAGAGGGACAGAGCTTTTAGCCTATCTGTGTAGGGTAGATGATTGAGGTCCTGGATTCTCCTGGTGAGGGACCTCTATGGTCTCTCTAGCTGCTGCATGTGCTTTGTGAGGTACATGCTGAAAGGGCCATTGTACTCAATAATGGGTCTTATGAAAGAAGAATACAGGGATGTTATGACCTCTTGTCTCTGGATGAGATACCCCTCCTAATGAGGTGGGCCATGTAAAAAGCTTTCTATACGATGAAGGCAATATGGTGGTCAAAAGTCAGGTTGCTATCAACCTGGGTGCTCAAGTCCCTCACGACTGATTGCATGCTTAGGAACTTGTTATTAATGTGATAATTTGTGGGGACATCACTCTTCCCCAAAGGGTATGATGATGCATTTTTTGGTATTCAGTTTGAGGCCATGTTTCTGGAACCAGTCATTTGTTTGAGTGAGATCCTCTTGGAGGATGTCCACATCACTAGATGAATCGATGAAAGCACCCAGCTTGCAGTCATCTGCAAACTTGGTCAGCCATAGCCAACTGGTTTTGGCCTGCACCTCAGAAAAGTTTATCCCAAACAGCAGATGACCCAAGACCAATCTCTGGGGTATGCCGCTCATTATGGGTCTACTGCTTGAGGTGGCTTCCCCTATTTTGACTAGGTGTGTTCTATCAGTGAACCAGTTTGCTACTCATCCAGTAACATACAGATTGATGCCTAGTTGAGAGAGTTTATCTATTATACCTGAGTGGAGAATAGTATCAAAGGCTTTGGCTAGGTCAACGTAGGCAGTGTGCACCATCTTCCCCTCATCCATGGCTTTGGTGACTGTCTCAAAGAAGTCAACCAAATTTAACAGGGATGACTTCCCCTTGACAAAACCAAGCTGTGTGGGACTGAGTGTTTGTAGGTTGCCAATATCCTTGTTAATAAGGTCCATGATAATCCATTCCATGGCCTTGCAGGTTAGGCTAATTAGGCTTATGGGTCTAGAAGTTCCTGGATTGGTGGACGCTTCACCTTTGTGCAAAGGTATGAAAGTGGCTGTCCTCCACTCAGCTGGGACAAAGCCAGTGCTCAGGCTTTGGTTGAATAGTGTGCCTAATGCTGCTGCAAGTTCCTGCCTGAGTTTATGTAGGATGCATCCTGGAATGTTATCGGGACCCATGGAGGCTGTATTTTTTGCCTTTGAGAGGGCAATGATGACTTGCTCCCTAGAGATAAGGGGAGTAGGCATTTGCAGGGGATGTTCTGATTTACTGATGGGGAACAGAGGGGTGACGTTTTTGCTGAACCTGTCTGCCGGCAAGTTGGCTATAGCTACAATGTTTGTGTATGTGATGTCCTTGACCACCACTTCTGAGCAGATCTGAGTGCTTCCTTTAAGACTGTGGACATATGTGAAAAAGGCCTTATGATTGTCTTTGGTAGATGTAGCCAGTTTGTGCTCAACGTTTGCTTTGGATGATTTCACTAGTGCTCATATTTGCTTGATCAGGCTAAGGAGAGATTGCTTCCAATTAGGCAGCTGCTCCGTCTTGGTCCTGGAGAACAAATGTTTTTCCTTTTATTATAGAGTTTATTTTTTGCAGATGTGCACTAGACAGGTTTACTCTTCCTTGAGGAAGATAATTTTGTCCTCTTGTGTATTACGGATTCCATGCAGCTATATAAATGTTCATGTAGTACTTTGGTGTAGGTTTGGACATTTGTGATAGTTCCTAAGGTGGGGGGGGGGGCTGTGAATCTGTTTATACCTTCCCTCAGGAGGTTGTAATCAGCTTTGGAGAAGTTTTTTGTTTGACCCTAGCTATGGGGGGGGGGGGTCAGGGTAGATGGTGACTTTGAAAGTTACCCATTTTTGGTCGGATCTTACCAGAGAGGATGACATTGTAAGGATGTAGGGATGCTGCAGTGGTTACTCATGTTGGTTAATACCAAGTCCAAGATATTATCCCTTCTTGTGGGGGTACTGACCAGTGGGTCCAAGGCATTTGCACTGACAAAATCAAGGAATCTCTAGGTATTTGTGTTTTGGCATGAGTAG